>NC_020493.1:7483337-7484578 GCF_000184155.1 Fragaria vesca subsp. vesca | reverse complement strand
AAAAAAAAAANAAAAAAAAAAAAAAACAAAACCCCAAAATGAATTGTGAAGAAGAATTGGGGGTTAGGGGAGAAGACGTGCTTTCGACTATTTTAGGGTAGAAGACGTTGAAAAGAATACTTCTAGCGTGAATTTTTTTTTTTAAATAATAGATGTATGTTTTGGTCATTTAGCTTACCTATAAAATCTCAATAAAAACATAAAATAATAAAGGTGTGTATTAAGAGATTAGGGGTGTGTATTTAAAATTTCTCATTATGTAATATATATATAATTCTTACGAGGTCAAAATATTTTTATTTATTTAAATTGTATCGTTAAGGTGTTAAAATTATATGATTACAATGAGGGAATCAAATCTGTTCAACCGTACCGGAACTGTTTGTGTAATTCAAAGTTTTGAACAGGGATGGCAATAACCCCCAGCGGGTAAGGTACCCACGGGTATTCAACCCTAAAGGGAGAGATATACAAGGATAAACGGGTGACGGGTATGGAGATCTTCAGTATTCGGATTTTTGAATCGGGTACGGGGCTGGTATGGTATTTTGATATTCGTCTCTATCCCCACTCATTTAGGATGTAAATATTATTTTTTAATATATATATATATTATTTATAAATAGATATTTATGTAAAATCTTTTGTAATATTTTTTTACTATGATTTACTTAATGAATATTTATAGAAACTTCTTTTTTAACCGAGACTTGCATTCGTTTTTTTTGGATTGAATCAAGAAACTTATTTATATATGTATTTGATTTTATTTTCATATTTCTATATTTCGTAATTATTTTTTAAAAATTAATTATTACATAATTGTTAACGGGGATCGGGGCGGGTATTGGGATGAGAAATGAAAAAGGGTACGGGTATGGTATTTTGATCCCCTGACCGTACCGTACCGTACCCATTGTCATCTCTAGTTTTGAATATCTTAATGATTATCAGTTTAGCTGAAATTTTGTATAAATAATCTATTCATATATACATAAAAGATGAACGATTGAGATAAAAAAATATGATCGAAAAGTAGACCAATTAAGAAAATTCGTACATTTTGAATAAATATGGAGGTTTATATCATCCCTAGTTTTGAATACCTTAATGATTATCAGTTTAGTTGAAATTTTGTAGAAATAATCTATTCATATATACATAAAAGATGAACGATTAAGATAAAAAATAGACCAATTAAGAAAATTCGTACATTTTGAATAAATATGGAGGTTTATATC
>NC_020493.1:7444369-7483288 GCF_000184155.1 Fragaria vesca subsp. vesca | reverse complement strand
CTAGATCACACTCTAGGTAGTATTGTTTCTATTGGACCAAAAAGATTACACAATCCATACACCTTGATGGTTTTGGTTAGAATATTGTAACAATAAAGCTAGATTTAGCGCAATTCCTGAGAGTATAGGGTAGCTGATAAGTTAGATTTAGAATAATGCCAGTAATGACACTTTATATCATTTCACGGTGTAGCTGGTCATGCATTGTGGGACAATCGGAGCTTGATTAGACATTAAGATCGAGCTCATTGCTAGTAGTGTAGCTGCCATCAATCATTATAGGTATACTGAATTACTGATCTCTAGTACCAAGTTCTAATCATAGTTGCTAAGAGTAGTTGAAAATTAGGTCATTATTAAGACATTCACCATGGAAATCGTTGGCCACCAAAACCTGAAAATAAACCTCGAACTGAAACCCACACTTGATTAGGTGTTTATTAGTTGCATTGACTGAGAGGTATATTTACATATGGGCCATTGCCATGATCCAGTCTCATTTCATGATTACTAAATCGGGGCTTACTAAATATCTGGTACATTTTTTGCTTAAAGTGATAAGGCCCAATTCAGATCGATAGGGCGTCGACCGGAATAGTACAGTATTGCTAGGGTTTTGAGAAGAGAGAAGAAACAGATGGTAGAAGAAGGTCAACTAATCGATCTACTTGTTTCTCAATTCTTGTCTTCCACACATTTTTGTCAGAATGTTTGTCTCTCATAAGATGCACTGCCCATGTTGGTGGTGCCGATCATCTGCCCAACATTTCATATGCTCATTTTGATTCTCTTTGTATCATCATCATCTGCAAGCTGGAAGGAAAAAACAAACTTGGAGAAGGGAACTATTGAGTTTTATAATATCTGAATCGAATTCTTGGATATATAATCCGTGTAATAGATATATGTTGCAGCTTGGACATAACAAAACCTTCAAAGTGTAAGTATCAGCAAGACTCTAAACTACGTACATCAAGTAGCATCTGCTATGAACTTTAAAATGAGCAGATAGTTGAGTCGATCACTAACTATATATCTAACCTTTACATGGAATGATTTGGATTCAAATCCTATATCAATGGAGTAGAAAATCACATCCGGATATCAAGGTCTTCCGCTACAATTTACAGGACCTTGTACATCGATGATCGATATCTATCTATTATCAATTACATTGACTCATTGAGATTGACTAAGCATCATCGATCCTAGAATACCAACAACTTTGCAGTCGATCGGTTCACTGTTGTTCTTGTAGTCCTTAAATTATAAGGAACTGTGTGAAACCAAAACACGTTCCATCGTTGAACGGTGTTCACTCTTTCTCCAGTTAGTCAATGATGGATCGACTCCCAAATAATCCATAAAGAAGTTTGAGCTAGATGATGCATTTCTTCCAGCAATCATAGGAAACAAACAAACAGATCGAGTAATACCCAGAGATTCATCACTAACACTAATTAATAAACTCCATTACAATAGTATAATCAGACATGATTCTCCTTTATCGTTAATTTAACTATATTCTATCCCGATTAGTTACATACACCATGATCTTGCATAGTGTGATCAGATGCTACATAGGTCGGACGTCTACATTGTAATAATAGAGAACTAGCTATATAGTAGTCGAAAGATTCTTAATTCCTACTTCAAAAAAGAAATTGAAATTGTCAACTTCCCATGCATATATACGAGAAGACAAAAGAGCAAGTGCTTTTCATCTCAATCCTAGCTGGCCTGTAATTCAATCATGAACTAATCTTGACACATAATGTGTATGCATGGTTGAATTCATTTTCCTAGCTAGGTTGGGGTTCCTCTTTTAACCTGGTCGATCTATAGAACTTGTCGAATAAGATTACCAAGCGCCTTCAAAGGTAAACCAGTTTGGATGCTAGGAAAAACCCACGGCAATTTACAATATTGAACAGGTTGAACCATTTCATGAACACAATTTATAGATATTTATCGGAGACAAGTCTCCAATTCCCCGTCTGCATGCAGTGATTAATTCTGATTCTGATTTATTGATATTGCTCCTCGCATATCTATTAGGGACTTAGGGTAATGAAACAGTGACAAAATTGACTCTAACAAGTACTAGACAACATAAACGAATTCGAACATGCCTAATTGGGGTAACTAGTCAACAAAGTTGGTAGTCATAATGCTTCTAGCTAGTTCATTTCCCATCGCATATATATATACTTCTTCTTAAAGGAAGTGCCCTTAATTAGTCAAATTGGTAGATAGGTGTACCAGACTCACAAGATGATCATGAATTGCGATTATACAGATCGATCGGTGTAGGACTAACATACTGTCATTACTCATTTCTTTCATAGTATAGTAACGTACGTGTCCAAGTTCAGCCATATCTACATATATCCCAACATCAACCGCTGATATTGATAGCAGATTTTTTGCCCATCATTTATTTATAACTTGGTTGGTACGCAGTATTATAAAAAAAACTGGTATTTGTAGCCCTTATATATGGTTTCAATTTCTTCGATACTTCATTTTGTTAAAAGTGATCTTGAAAGAGAAGAGTCTGAAACCAATAATTTGCCCTGCAGTGGGAAATACGTTATATATATATATATATATATATATATATATATATATACGAGAGAATGATCCATGCCTATTTCTCTGTTCTATATACTAAAGGGAAATACGGTACAGAAGAATTTTCCCTAAAGGGAGGCGCTCCATGCAGATGAAGTCCCACCAAAATTGACTAATCCTTTGTTCTCGAGAATAATTAATCATTTTAAAGAATTCACACTCAACATACAATCATGCAATGGCCCTTCAAAATCTAGTGACTCCATTGAAACGTCTTATACCAAAATGAAGAATTTTTTCTTAACACGTACGTAGTTAATTAGAACCAAAATGAAAGGAGCAATCTCGTACTTCTTGGTTTGTGAAGATATGTTAAAACATATTTTACCGTATACAGGGGGAAAAATGTCGTTTTTTCCTTCATATATATCAATATATATATTCTTCACACGAATATGTGAAGAATTTCATAGTTTCGGAAGTTGTTTTTTTTTCCTTCTTAAAAAAGAACGTAGACATCAGAGACACCAAATAATTCTTTGAGCTGTATTAATTGATCGAAGAACTTGAGACGGGCAGCAGAAAAACAGGTGCATGTTGGAACTGGAAAAAAGTCCGATTTTAGGTAGGAATTAGAAACTGAGACTGGAGAGAAGACTGATGACACAGAAGAGACCCCACTCTTTGTTAATTCGATCATTACACTAATTAATCAAGATGAAAGAAACTTGCTGCACAAAACAAAAGAGTTTGATTATAAACTAAATAAACCCAATAGATTGCAGATGAGTCTCCGCAGAGGTCAAGTACAAAACAATTAAGATAATCACGAGCATTATATACACAGAGACATACAAAGCAGCTGGTTATTAAAAAGGACAACTCGATCTCAGGTGTGAAAACTAAAAAGGAGATCGAGAAGAAGACGAAGAAGAAGAAGAAGAAGAAGAGGAAGATGAAGAATTAAAGCTAAGGTGTGGTCACATGATCTCCAACAATCCGAAGGGAGCAATCAGTCGCATATGATCTTATTTACCCATATATACAGACAGATCGACCAAAAATAATGTGAGTATATATATTACTATGTATATGCATGCTGGTATTTTATTAAAAGCTCGACCAAAATTCCTTGTTTTCCATGGTTATACCTTCAAAGTCATAGGGTATCCCTGCACTTGGAGGACTTCATTTCCACTGTCAACAATAAACCTAGCAGTATCTTTATCTTGACTGATCGATTTCGTTCTCAGCTGTATACCGCATGGAAGAATTGGGCTGGCCAGCAAACTGTTTGATCAATTGCAAGAAGGATTGAGGCACGCAGCAGGTACTTTCACCACTACTGGTTTGTATTGAGCTAACTGGGGATAGAAGAAGTCGAAAAACTATCCCCGGCCTTGATATATCGCTATAGTT
The DNA here is from genome assembly GCF_000184155.1 of Fragaria vesca subsp. vesca. Classification (NCBI taxonomy): domain Eukaryota; kingdom Viridiplantae; phylum Streptophyta; class Magnoliopsida; order Rosales; family Rosaceae; genus Fragaria; species Fragaria vesca. The sequence goes on along the minus strand of NC_020493.1, from coordinate 7,479,295 downwards.
TCTTATCTTCTTTGAGGTTCGATCCAGCTGTGCTGGCTAGATAACCGATCTTATTGTATCAGATTAATTAGCCTATCTGATATCTTTCTCTCCAGGCCAGCTCCATGAATCCAGATTCACATGGTAAAGAGAATTAAATTAATCATGAATAATGGAATAATAAATAATTTGATGCATGTCTTTCATTTTGTGTTGAAGTTCAAGTTATCGATTCCATCCTGAAACTGAGATGATCCTTAACATGTTGGTGGATAAACTCTTGTTTCTTTGGAATCATAAATTCCCTTCTTGAGTTTTCGATAATTTCCTACATCAATTATTTGATTCTTAAATGGTTCGGAAATTAAATCTTAAATAATTTATTCGATCTGGTCGCTTCTTCTTACCAAGTTTGCAATGTCTAAAATTAGGGAATAAAGATCATTCACATAAATTTCACAAGCATTGTTGTAATTAGTCATTAGTGTGATAAGATTTTTACTGATAACGTACTTAATCTTTTTCATTTTCAGCAATTTTAATCACCTGGTTAGGAAGAAACAGCGTGCGTCTTGGGAATCATAAGTTGTAACAGACTAACAGGTGCCATGAGGAATGAGCTGGAGTTAATTGGTGACCTTGGTGATCAAAAACGAAAGACTGACAAGATTAGTGAGGAACAAGCAGAAAACATATCGGTGGAGTCTTCCCAGAAATGCTCATCCTTTGATCTGAATGAAGATGTTAGCGATAATAGCGACAATGATAATAGCAATTATACCAGCGTTACTAACCTGGCTGATCATGAACCTAGTTCAGTTAGAAATGATGAAAGAAGAGCCCTAGCACAGGAAAACATGAATAATGCAGCTAATATTATTAGTAATAGCTCTAGGGCTAAAGTAAGGCCATATGTACGATCCAAATTACCTCGTCTCCGGTGGACACCCCAACTCCATCTTTCTTTTTTGCATGCTCTGGAATTACTAGGAGGGCAAGAGAGTAAGTTAATTTGCAGATTTTTGAGATTACTTGACTTCCTTAATTTTTGACACGGATTTGTTTTGCTCTTATTTACTTATTGATGGTTATACGTACATATATATGCATACAGGAGCAACTCCCAAGTTGGTTCTTCAGCTAATGAATGTGAGAGGACTGAGCATTTCCCACGTAAAGAGTCACTTGCAGGTGGTGATCTTATGATAAGTTTCCCTTCATTTTCCCAGCTAATGTCTTCGAATATTCATGTATTATCCTTTTTCAGATGTATCGAAGTAAGAAGCTTGATGGGGATGGTCAAGGTAAAGTTTGATCTCTCACATTCCTATATATTCCTATACGGTACCGGTCTTTAATTTTTACTGTTGATTGTGTACTCTCAAGTTAAAGCTAGACGACATCATTTGGAGTTCATCAAGAGTTCAAAAGAGATTATTTTATCATTTGGAGTTCATCAAGAGTTCAAAAGAGATTATTCATATTTAGAATTACAAAGTTTTAGACATAATAAGCACAAGATTTACACATAAAAATGAACCAAAAAAAGTTGAATTCCAAAGAGTGTTTCCACATATATATCATGAGTAAGCCTCTTTGCTGCTGGTATGAAACTTATGATTTTCTTTTTCTTCGTTTTGTATTCTTTCAGTTTCACGCAACTTTCTTCTGTGAATATACAGTAGTATCTGTCAAAACTTACGACTACATGGATGGAAGGGAATCAAGGGATCACATACCTAACTTCGTTCCGAGGTATACATACATGCATAATCTACTTTCCTAATTCTAGCTGATCTCTTTGTATGTACTTGATTGCCTCTAATGCTGTTGTATATGATAGATCAAATTCTCTGACAAAGAAAGAAGTCGTAAGAGGGAACAATTTTAACAAAGCTTTGCATCATACAAGCACTCCCATAAACCCTGGCCGATTACAAAGCATTAGCAAAAGCTGGAGGGGCAGAAGATTTGCTTCCAACATTATCAATTGGTCAAATTTTCATAATGGCTCGTCCCGATCTGATATATTGCATCATATGATAAGCAATACACAAGGTACAAGACCAAAAGATTATGATCTACATTGTTGGAGCCTTGAAGGTCATAGCAATTCCGGTAGCCATAAACAAGAATGCGAACCACCATTTAGGCTTGAGGTATGTAATTTTGTATCATGTAAAATGAATTCATATGTGTGTGTATATATATATATATATATATTTTCTCAAGTGCGGATGTCCGCATTTATTCTCACGGTGCGGATTTCCACTTTACACTCACTTTTCAATCGAATTTTCACATGTCCACCATCTAGTCTTTAGATACTAATGTATAGATCATCTCTGTAAAATTTCAGCCAATTTAGTTATCATTAAGACACTCAAACTGATTAAACCAATGGATGAACATAATTCTGTCGAACTTGAACCGTTCATGTTTATAACAGAAAAATGCAGTTTTGAGTGTCTTAATGATAACTAAATTGGCTGAAATTTTACAGAGATGATCTATACATTAGTATCTAAATACTAGACGGTGGAGATGTGAAAATTCGATTGAAAAGTGAGTGTAAAGTGGAAATCCGCACCGTAAAAATAAATGCGGACATCCGCACCTGAGAATGACTGTATATATATATATATATATATATACACACACACACCCATATCCTTAGCTGTTCTTGAATGATGTGGTTAATGTTTCTCAGTGGAACAAAGAAAAGATTTCGAAGTACAAGGAATGGATGCCTCATTTGGAGTTGGGTCTACAGAGCCAAAGAGTTGGGAAGGAGATCAGTGACGAGACTCATCAGCATCATCAGACGGTTAGTCATGAAGAAGAACGTTATGAAATTGCGGAAGGAGTTATAGAAACTTCACAACATTGCAAAGATCATCAATTCGAAGACATGAATAGCAAACAAGAAACTATTAGCACCAAGCTTTCCCTTTCTCTTTAATTTTATTAGTCCAGTTCATATCGTCAACTATCCTCGACATAGTACTTGTCTGAAATTGGGATTAATCACAGTAATGTAAACAACCTTGTAGCCAGGCAACATTTTGAGCCTGAGTTTCTCAACTATATGATGAAAATATACTATAAAGTATATATAATGATGAGTGAGATATTCTTTGGCAAAATGAGTGAGATATATATCTCGCTAACTCTACTAATGTCACCTATATAACATTTGTTGGTCGACTGTTCATAAGTATGTGAACAATGTGTTTTCAGGGTATAATGAAAACACTGTTCACTACAACAGTGAACGTTTTTTTCTTGGTTCTGAAACAGGTAATTTAGATTTTTCTAGATAGGCTCTCTCTTGCCAAAGATTTTTTTGCCCTCCATTTTTGACTTTTTTTCTGCCTCCTGAATCTTCCAGATCGATCTTGCCTCTTCAGATTTCCTTTATTTTTATTTCTCCCGTCTCTCTATCTTTGCATCTCAGAGAATATCGCCGCTTCGTTTCATCTCTTTTACTATTATTCTGTTTTGTGACCGATTTTCCTTTGTTAAAAGGAAGAGTTTTATCAAACTCGGATAAATCTGGAGACCTGAAAATTTGGGTATTTTTCATATATCTTAATCTCCGAATTGATTTCTGTATTGTTGCTTCTGCCTTTGTTTTGCTTTTGATTTGTGATCTGGGCTGTGATTTCTCACTTTTTTTATCGGTAGGATTCTGCAATTTGCTGAGTTTGATTGGGTTTGGTCAATTTGAAACTTCGAGCTCACCATCGCAAGGTATTGCTTCTCAACTTCGTTCTTCTCTGCTGTGAAATCAATCTATAGTTAAACCCTTTTCTTCTCCTTTCTTACTATGAATCGCAAGGTATTGCTTCTCAACTTCGTTCTCTCATGAATACGCCATCAAATATCTTGGTTCATCGCATTGAGCTTTCACCAATATATGTAAGATGTAGCTCCATACAAAGTGCATTGGTCCCTATGTGAGCTTCTTTTATGTTTTGTCCTTTGAGTGTTTTGTGTTCTTAGGATTGAACGTCTCTTTGGTCTACGTTCTAGAATGAGCCTGCAACTATTGGAGATTGATCACTTTAAATTGTTCTTAAATTCCTGTAGAGTGAAACTATTTAGTACTAATTGTGTTGTATTTGTATTGATTAATGCAGGAGATCTCAATATCAACAGGAGCAGTCAGGTAAAGCTGTTAGCATGACTAATGATCTGACATTTTTAGAATTAGTTTGGTTTTCTCTAAATTTGGTGGCTCATTACTAAAACCCAGCCAGGATAGTTGCAGTGAGTGATTGTCTTTACCTATATGTTGTTACAGAGTTGTCATAGTGGTGGTTTTAGCCAAGTAGAAGCTGTCTTATTCTATAACTGTTAACAAATAGGTGGAGCATTTTCTTCTTAAACAAAAATACTATTTGTTAACTATAGTAATTTTCTTCAACATGTCTCCCTTTTATAACTGTAGTAATTTTATTCATGAATAAAATTGATTTTACCTTGCTCTGATATTCTTTGGCTTCATTGTGTCTGAATGATCTTTTGTAATTTTTTCTTATTTTTCAAAGTGATGTTTATCTGAATTTCAGATTCCAATTGTAGGTGTTTTATAGGCTTATTGACATTGACCTTGACTAAAGCAATTATGTGATTATCATATGTTTTGTGATCACCAGATTCAAGTTTGCATCATCTTTGACAAGTGCAAGTTTTTGATGTAAAATATAACTTTCATGCATTTATGATAGCGAAACCGTTTACATTGTTAATTTGAACATATGTGGATTTGATTATAATCCAAGAGCATACTATCTAAATTTCGAATACTTGAGATTTTATATGCTGTATAATCCATAATGCAAAAACTAATAGATTTCTGTAACATTTGAGATTTTATTCATTGTGATTTTGCTATATTAAATAGATTGTATCTACTATTATAACATTGGAATGTGATATGCAATATATCCCTGCGGCAAGGCGTGGGTAAACTATCTAGTTGTAACATAATATAGAGCTTGGCACAGTATGGATTATTGACCCATCTATAATTATCCATCATGTATGAGATCGAAGACTTCTTGGCATGGACAAGCTATCCCAAGTTATAGTTATACTTCTGAAGTTTTCTTCTTTATGTACCAGATTCGGAGGACAGGTTGGAAGTGGAAACAAAGAAACTAAGAACTATGATTGCAGTGAAGCAACCTTTCCTAGCTTTATGTTGCTTATCTGAAACTGCAAAATGCATACATCTTTGGGGTGATATATCCGAACCTTACCAAACCACTCAAAACCACATAATGTCATATCAATAGGAAAAGCACAAGTGAATTCCTTCTCATCAACATCAGAGGAAGCCAAACAAATTGGAATCGACTATCGAGAGATACATACCAATTACACAAAAAATTGGCCCATCTGTTTCTAACCTATAAGCTGTATCAATTGTAAGCAAAAACTGAGAACACCAAATTACATTGCTCTCTGAAGGTATCATGATCAAAAACAATGGGGGACGAGAATCTCCACAGAATAAATAGGCCAGACCCTGTTATTCAGAAAGAGGGATGAGGCTTTGAAGAAGTGGGAAAATCTAACTCTTAGGTTGCTGACAAACATGAGTAATCAATTCCTGTCAAGGGGAGGAAAAGTTAGAGCTTTGTCACAAATGACTTCTAGGCTAGGCGAAACAAAGTGGCAAAGAAGGATGTTGAGATTACCTCCGAATAGCGCACATGATCATGATGCAAATTGGAAGTTTTTACAATGGTTTCCCACTTGGTACCACTGGAGGAAGTCTTGGAATCCAGCCTTTTAGTATGCCTTTTGGTACTAGTGGATACTGAACTCCGTGAAGGAATTGAAGAGAGAGTGGACGAGAGCCAAGACTGGGAAGGTGATTTTGGTAAAGGTGGGGGAATAGGAGACTGTACCACGATAGTGTTAGCAGTTCCTGGATCATTTTTCATAATGTCATCACTTCTCATATCAAATCCTAGCTGGGAGTCCTCCACTGCAACTACTTGGCCTTTCATATGGGATATGTCAGAAAATGAAGATAAGCTATCTTTGACAGACTCCAATACTGCAGGTTCTGAGATGCCATTGCTCTCAAAATTAGTCAGGCATTTGATATCTTGAAACAAAGACTCTTCTGAAGACGTTTCTGCCATCCCACTTCTCTTTAGTAAGATCCTCAAGTCCTCAACAGCAGAGTCTACTCGTTCTTTGGTATACACAGAGCTTGAATTACATGATCTTTTGGTAGTATTTACAGTATCCACATACAGTGTCTTCTCAATCATAGGGATCACAGTATATGGCCCTTGTTTATTTCTTTGATGGGTTAGTACCTCCTGAGACTTGTGACCAACTTTGTCATTCATATTGAACTTACTACTATTGGCTTTGACACTGTCTTCTTTGGGAACGCCAAGAAACCCCCCACCAGTAAAGGGAGATTTAGGCCGTTCATTTCGATAAGGGGATATGCAAGGACTTCTTGATTGCCTGAAGGGAGATGACCTACCTTTTGGTTGCTCACCAGAGTGCCTAAACAGATTGGATTGAGCAGCCTGATTGTTCAATCTTGGCAATTCACCTGAATAAAATCGACGGTCTACTTTGAGATTATAAGCAGCACCCTGATCACGCTAATAAAAGAAAACAAATACTGTCAGCAATGAATATGTTTCTTCTAGAACTGCAAACAAATAATAGAAAACTGAAAATTTGAATGAAAGTATCTCAGTAACCTTATTGAGTGGTTGGCAATGAGAATGACTAGTAGCAGGCTTAATAACCTTGTTGAGTGGCTGGCTATGAGACTGGATATTAGCAGGCTTAATAACCTTGTTAAGTGGTTGGCTATGTGACTGACTATTGGTAGTCTTGATAACCCGCTTCAGTGGTAGACTGTGAGACCGACTACGACTAGATTTTCCTGTAGTTTTTCCTGGTATTGCAACACCAGAGGAGCAAGACATGAGAGCCCGAGCCCTAGACTTCATTGCCGGAACAGGTAAAGGGCACAAAGAATTTCTTATGCCTAACCGGGGAAACAACCCACAACCCTTTGGTGTAATGTAACCAGGTTTATCATACTCATCTTCTTCTCCTTCACTTTCTTCTTCCTCCTTGTTTTGGCCATACTGCACCAGTTCCATGTGAGACCGTTGTTGATTAGGTAAGGGACTCGTATCCTGTCTAATTACCCTTGTGACTTGTCTTGGTTGTTCAAGTGGTGCTGTATATTGCTGCTTCTTTATAGCAATATGAGGTGTCTCCAAAGCCATTGCCTTGGCTGCAGGTAAAAATCGCTTCATCATGAAGTCTTGAGTTTGTGGATCAATAGATGGCTTCACATTTGCAGAATAAGAATGGCTTGTGCCAGCTGCACTGCAGTTCATGGAGAAAGACTCGGTAGGCGGGGAAAGCATCTCATGTGCATCAGAGTAAACATCATCCTCATCCTCAAATTTTGAGGCTTTTCTCTCATTCACTCCCTCTTTTGAGCATTGTACTTCTGTTGCAGTTTCAGTCGAAGAAAATGATTTCAAGCAGGGTCTAATAGACTTTTGATCAGCTTGCTCTTTCTCTAAAGGTTTCTTTTTAGCATCTACAAGCTTTCCAGGGGGAAGTTTTGGAGTAACAGAAGCCTCTTCTTGAGACTGAACTTTTGGTTCTTCACCTTCCTTCGATCTTCCTGGGATGTCCTCCCAATGAAAAGGAACTGCAACTGGTTTTGTTACCTGCTCCAAAGAAAAATCTGATTTGGGTGGAGGAAGTGTATGTCTTCCATTAGCCAACCTAGGAGTCACCTTCCCAGCGTCTGCATTTGTGGACACTGGAGCTGCAGAAATTCGTCTCACCGACAGAAGTGGTGCACTGAAATTGAGTTTCCTCCCCTCCATGTCCAATCTCGAATTCAAGCCAACTATCCAGACTATATGTATTCAAAGTTCCCAATTGTGAGACAAAATGCAATATCTGACAACAGGGGAGTAAATACCTTCACAACCAAGTTTAGAATGAATTCTGGAAAAGGAAAGGAATTCCATTAAGTCACGAAAATGAATGTTCTGCTAGGATTCTCTATGATGTGTCCAAGTATAAAAGATTTATAGCTGATCCTAATTACCATAGAATCTGCTGATTTAGCTAATGCATAATTAGCTTTGTAAACGTTACAAAACTTTGATGGGAATTAGTACCTGAAAGATCACCCAATTTCTCAAATAAGCACGTTTTGTTTCTTTGCTGCTGTATTGAGCAAGTACCAGAAAGGAAAACACTTTCGAAAAGTTTCATTATTTAAGAGGCTATTGAAGACTAAATCCAAACTGAAATACAGGATTTTCATATTCTTTCTTTTTTGGCATCTTTTTTTCTCCATTAAACCAAGCAAGTACAGAGTGAATTTGCCTCTAACAAGTAACTGGCACAAAAGCATTTACTGGGTTAGCTGCCTTTTACCAACTCTCACAAATTGCCATAAACAAAGAATTACTCGTCCTGGTTAAAAAAAAAATTTTGCAACAACAATCTGAAACTCTCATAACAATCTCATCAATACAATCTAACAAACTCTGAATCAAAATTGGTGTTTCTCATCTCATCTACTAGGCTAGCTGAGTTTCACCAACTCTGACAAATTGCCATAAACCAAAGAATTACTACTGCAGCTTAACAAAGATTGAAGCTTTTCAACAAAAGACTGAAACTTTTCACAACAAAATCCCACCAATACAATCTAACAAACTGACAAGCGAGAACTCCAAATTGGTTTCACTCTCATTTCAACACCATGCCAATTCAGAACAAAGAACTAAACACCAGAATGCAATCCCAGAAAACCCAGAATTACCCACAAACCAAAAGTGTATGAAGCTCATAATTCATGTACAATCAAAACCATCAATGAAATTAAAGCTCACTGAAGAGGAAGAAGAAGATGATAAGAGACATACCTCTCAAGTTATCACTGTATGAGTATGAGGCAGAGAGAGATGGGTGTTGCTGATGATGCTTGGCTCCAAGAATGAAGCCGTGGAGTGAGGGAATGAGTGCAGACAAAGAAAAGCCAAGAGAGAAAGAGAGGTGGAAGAAGCTCAGTGTGTGCTTTTTTAACTTTTTAGTCCACTACCAAAACCAAACACATGCAGAGTTGGAGTTGCAGAGGATTTTGTACACTGCCTCCATCATTTTGCTTCCTAATTCTGCCAAAAGTGGTCCCCTTTGAAATTTTCTTGAGCTTTCTTTCTTGCTATGGATTATCTGCCTTTTGATTCTTGCTGGGTTATTTATGAAAGCTTTATTTATTGAGGGCATTGAGGTGCTGTCACGGACAATACAGTTGGGAGTACAGATATGGTTACTGATCCAAGGTCTCTTAACTGTTGAAATCTGCCAAATATTGTGGGGAGACTAGTGGCCCGAAAACCATTTATCAAAATTATAGGACTTTTGCAAAAATAATAAATAATTTCACGTATTATTAGAGAGTGTTACCGACCAAAAAAAACAGTGTTATTTCACTTAAATTTCATCAAATCTTACGTATTTAAACACAGGGATATAATCATAATGTATAGTTTTGAAATTAGTTCGTAATAACATTTGAGTTGAACGTGTCGGTTACACTGAATGATTTTCTCAAAAGACTTTGAGTCCACGATTTCATCTCCATGTACCACTTGTGAATCATTTTCAATCATTTTATGGTTAGACAGTGATTGCTTTCTAACAAGGTAGGCTTATGAGTCTAAGCTAAGTAGTGAAAAAAATGAAAGGAAGGCATGCAAAGTCTCATGAACCTGATAGTGGAAGTGAAGCATTTTGGCCCCATAAGCATGTGATATGATTTGACTCACTCTCCCTTGTTCTATTTCAATTATTATTGCTGAAATTTAATAATCAGAAATAATATCATCTTTCTGTGTTTTATAACAGTTAAGTAAGAAATAATTGTCTTCCATCTTTGCAGATTGCAGAATCTGAATGACTGAAACATTGAGATTTACCAAGATATATAGGGAAGTTTTATTAAAGGGAAAAAAGTTTGGTCAAGCAAAACTAAAATAACACAAATGCTTTCCTATAAAGTACCCTCTAATTGCGGAGATCACCATAGTCCATAGCCAGTGTTGAACCGTTGATTGTTGTTCCTTTCTTGTGGAACAATATTAAAATGGTTTTCTTGGATATTGATTTGATTCTGATTACCTTGATTGACTGATAATGCTCCAATTCAGGCTTCTTGTTTCTCTGACACTAGATGATTATTCTCTGCATTTTGGACTATTCATATTCTACAAAACCCTCGAGACATGGAAGAACAATCAAAGCGTCCAACAAAGTCATATCATCAGACCAGAAGATTCATGGTGTTGAGTTTGCTGCATTCTCACTGTCGGAATTGGTTGTCTGCGTTTCATATCACCCAAATATGACTGGTTCATTTGTTGGATTAATGTTCTCACACACTAGGGAAAGTACTGGACAATATATAAGACCAGAATCTAAGTCCATGGTAACAATTAAAAGAGAAATTATATCTCTTCCCATTTGCCAATCGGTTTTGAGGAGGATGCTAAGAACATTTTTGGTTCTACAGTGAATGTGAAAACTGAAAACTTTTCTCTGGAAGAGGAGGCTCATTATGAACTTGGCAGCTGCCTACCTTTGCCATCGAGTTCTTTTCTCACAACTATGTGTTCTCAACTCTTTCTTATTTAACTTCTGAATCTAAGAAGTTTGAGGTATATATCCTAACACCGTCAACAGGTTTGCTGCAATGGAACATGGGGATGCGTGTGCACATTTGGACCTGCCCCAATAACAATAACACATTAACACTATCATAGCTTTTGCAGGCTTGCAGCTCATAATGCTGCTGCTGCTATAACGATAATAATAAGTTAGGGGCAATAGGGCGTGACTTTGGCCGATCAAAAGTAAATAATCATATAGATTATTGACTTTGCCGACAAAAACAAATAATAGTAGAGATTAGAGAACATGCCTTTTACTAACGACTTTATATGAGGCATGATATTTGCTTGAAGTTTTAGGTGCACCGGCCTAATGTATTCTTGGAGTCTCGTATTCTTGCTCCATGTTACATGAAGTCATCATTCCTTGGTATAACTTTGAGAAACATTCTGCACACGCTTCATAGCATATTGTATGTTAAGCGCTTAGCAAGCAAAGCAGAGTCCCTGGCAGTAGCCTCTCCAATGGCTTAAGTGCAGTCACTTTCTATGATTACACTATAAATCTGGAGGGAGTAGAGGAAATCCAAGCCATCACGAAGCTAGATACTCACATTGTTTAGCTGAGGTTAGCATGTTTAACTAGATTGGAAAATGCAGCAATGAATTGCCCTGTATGATCATCTAGACAACTTAGAGAAACTAGAGTAGCAAGGGGATGACAATCTAGTTTATTGATCCAGCTTCAATAGTTTTGGGCTTTTGGCCACTACCTGCATTGGCTGCACCTTTAAAATAAGACCTTCAGGTCCTTTCCAGCAGCTAATTGGTGAGAACTCCTAGGCAGATTGGGAGTTCTCGCCTAGGAGTTCAGAGTGTTACAGATGAGTTTGCTGTTTGCTGTATATATAAGCACTCGAACCAAGTTCTTTTACCTTTATTATTTAAGATTTTGTTTCAGCTAATTTTGCGGTGTGTATTTTTGGTTCAGTTAGAAACTTAGAAGAATGGAATGAATACTACAAAGATTTTACTTAAAACTCGGTATATTACAAAGTGAGGACAATAATAAGTTGAATCCATCTTCAACTTTGTGGTACAAGATTGGAAAAAGAAAGAATCCACCAAACTTTGCTGTAATGAATCAAATTATTTTGTTGACTGCACCACGAAGAGAAAATCACTTTCCTCTGATAAATGTTTCCGTTTCTGGTTTTTGCTTACAGCATATGTTCAATGAATCAATGTCCACGAGAACATTGTCTAAAGCAGTGTCAACTAATGACTGCTTGACATTAATTTAAATAGAGAAGAGTAGCAACAACCTTCAAACCTCACCGGAAAACAAATAGGTGCCTAGCGCATTGCAGCAAATCGGTTCAACTTCCACTGTAGAGGATGGTATGTCTTCTCGGTTTGCTCTACTTTAGTCCATGGGAACTTGTGCTTGGCAATCTTTCTCTTCCTTGCAGCTACTCCCAAGTAGTCTCTGCCATTCTTTATAACAAAAAGGGTGACAAGTTAATAAACTAGCCAGAGGCTGAATCTAATAATGCAAAAATACTTGGTTTTCTTGTGTCACAAACAAAGAGAAACTGCCTTTCAAAAAAAAAAGGAACTGAAATAAAACTGTCACTGTTTCCATACCTTAAGACATAGGCCCTCCTCAACATCGCAAATGGGGTAATCACTTGGACAGCAGTATTCGGTTCCAGTGCAGCAAACCGCATTCTCATATGGACAGCAACCATAGATGAAGCAGTAGTCAAAGAATTCATAGAGGCAACAACATGTCTCATCAGCTGGACAATAGGAGAAGTCTCCGCATTGGCTTGGAGAAGGAGAGGGTGGTGGTGGTGTCACTGGAGTTGGTGGTGGCGGTGTCACTGGTGGGGGTGGTGGAGAGACAGGTGTAGGAGGTGGTGGAGGAGTTGGAGATGGATAAGGAGTGGGTGCAGATGACTCTTTGGTAGGATATGAAGCCATGGCATTGACTGCACAAACCCCATATGGCAAATCGGTATTCCTTCTGAGGTAAAAGTATCCTTCCATCCCCCAACTAGTTCCCCATGAATTCTTTACAATCCAGTAATCTTCACCGCTTTCAGAACCATATCCTACTATTAGAACGGCATGATCAATGTTATTTGGATCATCAGAGCAATCACCATCATAAATTCCCTGATCAAATCATAATGAGTTTCAGTTAGACAATATCTTAGGTAGCATATCAGATATCAAAGCCAACAATTGAAGTGAACTAAACAGCAGTATTTTTGACTTACACTTGAGTATAGTTGAAAATCCCACGTAGAGCCATCTATACCAACGGAAATGGGTTGCTGAAGCACAGCATTGAAAAGACCGGTCTCTGTCTCTTCAACATCTGTATAGCCATCAATGGTGACAACTTTGGTTTCCTCCTGATACAAGGAAACACCCAAATAAGAACAGAGGAAAATGGATGAAGCATGGTCTCAGACAACTACATTATGTAAGTAATAAGCTAACCTTGGTGACGTTGCAGGTGCCACCAAAACCTGTGGTACTGGTGTAAGGATAATCAGCTTCTGTGTCAATGCCACCATTGCTAATAACCCATTCAAAGGCGTAGTCCATGTAGCCTCCACTACAGCCATAGTTGGTAGTGTCACAATCCACAAGTTCTTGCTCCGAAAGGCTAATGAGGTCTCCGGTGACCAGCGCATTTATTCCTTCGATGCCTCCGGTGGAAGAAAATGCCCAACAACTTCCTGTGAATAGATCATAAAAGTTAGCATGTTCAATGTGACAACTACTAACTGGCAGTTTCCGAAAATTGAAAGAAGAGGTAAAACATTGTACACCATCACTTGCTTGAGAGCCTATTCGGCGCACCCGTCATCTCCACCGTTTAATTTTTTTTTTTTTTTTTGGCGGGTCAAAATGGACGGTGGATACACCCGGGTGCGCCGTATAATTTTCACACTTGCTTAACAAACTTACTTATTCAATGAAACAGTAAACCAAGACATAATCTGTCAGATATAATATTTCCAGGTCTGAAAGCTATATTCTCTTTTGTCAATGACCTTGTATTACTACCTAACATTTTTATTTCTTCAACAACTAACTCATAAAATGCTCTATAAGAAATAAAGCATCTTTTTTAAAATCTGAATGTGACTACGTGATGTTTGAGATCATGAATTGATTTTTGAAAGTGATAGATACCAGAAGGTCAATGAAATCTTCACACAACAAAAAAAAAAAAAAGTCAATGAAGGATGAACACTAATCAAAATTTTGGCTTTCTCTAAGAACTCATTTCCTTTACTGGTTGAATTTAAGGTAAGGTTGAGAATTCCTATTCCTCTTTTGTTTACCTTTCCTGTTCATAATTAATTATAAAGTTTATGTGACAGAGCCTATTCTTCAATTTCTTTTTAGAGCACTAACGATGCAACTGAATCTAAACTATCTAAAGATGCATATGCATCTGTCCTCACCCTTCAAATCAATCTACAGGAAAAATGATAAGTTGTGGTCTCTCACTAAGTACTTGAACTTATCAAATAACTGAGTTGAAATGTATTGACTAACTACTAAAATAAGTGATTGAAACATACCACAACTGCCTTGGTCCTTAATAGGAGTGACAATTCCCTTCTTCCTCCAATCCAAACTTGAAGGAGCATCCTTTGGCAGCTCTGCTTTTGCTTGCTGCTGCATTCTCCTCGCCATTCTTTCCCTTTTGCTGATCGGCATTTGAATCTTTGTCGGCATATAAATCGCCCTGAACTCCTCATTGCTCAAATCGGCAAACTTGTTCAACCCAACTTTCTGAGTGTCATGCTTATTAGCTGCAGCCTTTTTCTGTGCATGTTTCTCCAACACAAACCTGAGATTCCTCTTGAAATTCTCAAACCTCTTCTCATGCTCCTCAGCATGCTTATACACCTTCCTGTGCTTCTCCCTCCACAGCCTAAAGAGCTCCACCACTCTCTCCTCAGCTGGAAAGTTCACTGTTTCACTTCCCACTATGGAGTACTCAGTAGGGAGACTATAAGACAAGCAAGCTAGTGATGCACAGATGAAAAATGCAAGAGCCAGTTCAATTCTGTGGCAACCCATGATTTGCTAAACTGGGTTTCCACTGGTGATAGTTGGGTTTGGTTTGATCCATCTGCATTGTAATGTATATAAGGTTGAAACAACTAACTATCCAGCTAGCATCCCAGCCTACCAGTCAAGTTTTTGTATTAAAATCACTGTTGGTTCTTTTAGTCTCATCTGGTTTTAGCTTCACAAAGGGGACTAGAAAGCAACTTGATGTAAATGTGCCTGATATTATTTGTTTGTTAAGTACCAATATTTGTTGGTGGTTCCAGTGGTGAGCGTTGGTACCCGTCTGCAGTTCATCGCCTTTGACTTGGCTGTCAAAGACTGGAAGAAGCAGGTGACCTACCATTCAACCCTCCTCTCAATCAAGCAACTCGAGACTCGAGAGGGAAAAGGAATTGGGCCTACCAATATGGACTTGTCTCAATATGTGGGCCACAGACAAAGTTCGTTATAGCCCATGGGCCTGCAAGAATGGTAGTAGGCCTGTTTGAGTCGTAACGGGTCATAAACCGCTTTACCTAGCTAGTTAATACTTGTCCATAACCTTTGAAACACACTCATCTGCCAGGCATGTGGCTGAAGTTTTTTCTAACTATGCATTCCAGCATAGTGCCTGATCACTTTGACATCCTGGTGAATTGAACTCGAGTTGAGAGTTTCCTCACCTAACACTCGACCACGATGCCACTTACAGTGGTTTCTCGCGGCAGAAAGCCCGTTAACGACCCACCCCAGTAGAGACCGGCCCATAACCCGCAAAGCCCAAGTTCTTGTGATGGAAGATATTTAGAGCACATTTTGCATCTTCCAAGAGGATATAGCAAAAGTGTCCCCTGGTGTTTTATTTTTGTAGCATACAATGTGTGGACTGTGGACAGCCATGAACAAACAATGCAAGTAAAGTCTCCTCACATATGTGGTCCATGTGCATTTTAGTTTATATCAATGGATATGGAGCCTGCACAAAAGAGTGTCCACCATCTCCATCTCTATATGTAGACATATTCAACACTAGTAGACATATTCAACACTATACATCACCATTTTTGGACTTGTGTAGCTAATTCAATACTATTTGGTTGAAAATTCATTTCTGTATTTATACCTTATAGAGGTTAACCGACCAAAAAATTAAAAAAAGGGGTGAGTGGAAGTTGTGGGTGTGGATAAGGATTGATGAATCCTACTGTCTACTAGTCCTAGCCTCCTAACCAATTTGCAAAGAAAAGTTATTTTTTTTCGACAATATTTGCAGAGAAAAGTTAGGTTGGATTTCAGTGCCACTAGTTGGTTCTTGCTACCATGCTTTGTTGCTTGCTAAATGTGTTCAATGACTCTAAATATGAAGATCGAAACTCATACTATATGCTCAAGAAAACACTATCAGTTCTGAAGAACGAGATTGTTGATTTTCTAAATTATGTTGGATCATTTATGTTAATTTAGAGATCTGTTACATTCACAATATATATATGTTTAAATGGAAGAATTGTCTACACTCATTCGTCTGTAATTTTATAACTTAAATGTAAGTGTTATAATAATTTTAAATAAAAATAAAAATTCATATATCTAGTCATGCATACTTGTACAAACAATGATTGATCCTTACAGCTTCATGTGAGGCTGGTCCATGAAAGTCAGGGAAAGAGCTGTCAAAACCCCTAGCCTTGCCGCCCAGGCACCAGATCGAATCAAAATCATCAAGTCCCAAGATATTTAGAGCCATATAACAAGAAACCGTCTATCTCTGATTTTTCATATAAATATCTATCCAAGCCTCAAATTTTTGTTTTGCTTAGTTAAGCCAGATCAACTAGAACTAGAAGTCTAGAAGTAGAATCCCTTCTTCAAATTCAGCTATCTTCATCTTCATTATTCTGATGGATAAGAAAGATGGTCACCACAACAAAACCCTCTTGCCAAACCAGTGTGGCTCAAGCCATAGCCAAATCATAGACGCACCACTCCCTCTAGTTTGGTCCATTATCCGCCAATTCGACAACCCTCAAGCCCACAAGCAGTTCATAAAGAGCTGCACCATACGTGCCGGCGACGGCGGCACCGCCGGAAGCATACGTGAGGTGATGGTCAGCTCCGGCTTGCCGGGGAGTAGCAGTATGGAGAGGCTTGACAAGCTTGACGACGACAAGCATGTCATGAACTTCAGCATTGTTGGTGGTGATCACAAGCTTGCAAACTATAGCTCCATCACTACACTGCATAAAGAGGACGAGGAAGAAGAAAAGGGTGGCTCGAGAAAGACGGTGGTGACTCAGTCGTATGTGGTGGATGTTCCGGACGGGAGTAGCAAGGAGGATACTTGTTTGTTTGCTGATACTATTGTGGGATGTAACCTGAGGTCGTTGGCTAAAGTCACAGAGAAGATGGCTGGTAAAAAATTATAATCAACCACCTCAATTTTCTAGGCTTAAAGGGTTTTATTGAGCATTCTTATCTTACCTAGCCTGCTGCTGCTTAATCCGGCCACTTTGTGATTGTTCATGTTGTTTTTGAGTCTTATGCTGCTATTTGTTGACTTCTTGCCAATAAATGTGTGATATTCCAGTAGTGTATGCTAATAGACTTCATGTAGTCCGTTTCGGATTCTAAGCTATTGACAATCTTTCATTTGTAATATATACAAGTTTGTTCATCTTTCAATTATGTGAATGATTTAACCAAATCTCCTATACTTAACAATTCATGGAAAACAGACCTGTTGTTGTAACACCATTTCATCAGCCTCTTGATTTGCTCCAAGATAGCCCCATCATACTGAAATAAAACCAGCAGGCACAACATTAATTAGCTCATATTATGCAGTAGTTTCCAACAGTATGTGAGATATTCATACTATATGTGGCCACCGGAATTAGACAAAGAAGATGACTAAACAATAAAGAAATGCAAGTTTAGTTTCTATGATATGGAGTTGAAAACAAAAACAAAAACAAAAAATCAATGTTGTATGCCACAGTGTACCTTCTTACTAACTCAAACAAGAACAAAGTATAACAAGAGTTTCTGATTCATCTTTGTTAGTATGATAGTGTATCAAATAAGTGGATCAGCTAGCAACTTTATATAGAGATAAAATTACTGGGGATGATGAAGTTCTTCAATTACATTCTGATATCTGTTAGTTTTCTTTCTCCTTGAACTGTACTTCTCAATTTCAGTGCACAGACTTATAATACATATCATATTGCTTTTGAACAAACTGAATATGTAAGCTGAGGAGAAATGTAATTGGTAGATAATTACACCTCTGCTCCCGCCTTTGCCTCTGTTGTCTCTGTCTATGCTGCTGGATACTATGCAAACAGACCCAAGTTTATCACTATAATGTAAAGTTTATCATTTCTCTCTCTGCCATAGAACAAAGTTTTGGTCTGGAGCTGGAAAGCTTTGTGTTTCTAACTGCTATCATGCAGTTACCCTATGCTTCTTTTTTTTCTTGCCGTCATTCTGTCCCAGAAAAATTCCAAAAGGATTAGACAAAATTGACTATTATCTACCCAATGGGGTTGGTATAGTGGAAGCATGCTAGGCTGCAAGTGGGGCGGACGCTGCAAGGATTCTCCTGGTAATGGGAGGTCCTTGGTTTGAACCCCAACTTGTGAAAAACATCCCTTGGGGAGGAGTCATACCTACAAATTGCTCCCTAACCCTGAAGTGGTAGCTCACTCGACTACTATCTTTATAACCAAAAAAAAAATTGACTATTATCACTTCATCTTGGTCAAAGGCCATTTGCATATTTCATTATTTATCAACAGATATTTGGAAGGGATGGTCAAATTTAAGGCCTCTCAGAGTCTCAGTTGAATAGGATGGAAAACTCTCAACTACAATTGCATTCTTTGTTGGTTCTTGGACATTATTACTTGCATGTTAATTGTATGCTTCTTTTTTTGTTCTGTTTGCATGAAAACTCAAGATAGTATAGATTTTATTATCACTAGATAGGACAGAGTACAAAAGGATTACAAGATCATTAAAAGAAAACAATAGGTCATCAAGAAAAACTGCAAGATCTCACTAACTAAACCAGCAGCCTGGAACTAAAACAAGAAAGACACAACACTGGCACACAAGGCTTGACAAACCTCCACAGAATATTATGCTTCCTTTCCCACTGATTTGAGAGCTGTGTTTTTGGGCTATGCCATCAACAAGAACATCAAATACAGAAGAGCTCAGGGAACAACTTACTGCTTTGCTCTCTTTCCTTTCTTTTCCATTAGACTAAATATTGGATAAAAGAAAGTTATGCAACTCTGATCATATACAGCAGATATGATACTTATCACATAATGACCGCTGAGCTCAGGGAACAACTTTACTGCTTTGCTCTCTTTCCTTTCTTTTCCATTAAACTAAATATTGGATAAAAGAAAGTTATGCAAATCTGATCATATACAGCAGATATGATACTTATCACATAATGACCGCTACAACAAGAAGTCAAGAAAAACAGCTTAGCAGGAACACCGACAACATACAAATTAAACGGAGCTAGAAACCTGAACTCTCTAATAAAACTCTTAATTAAAAAGCTAATCATTTAATCAATTACCAGCCATCCTTTCTGCAACTTTAGCCAGTGACCTATGGTTGTAACCTATGATAGTATTAGCAAACAAGCAAGTATCCTCTTGACTACTCCCACCAGGAATATCCACCACGTAGGATTCAATCACAACAGTCTTCATACCTTTCTCTTCTTCCTCTTCATGCACCGTGGTAGTAGACCTGTAGTTGACAAGCCTGTGTTCACCACCAAGAATGCTAATATTCATGACATGCTTCTCATCATCGAGCCTGTCAAGCCTCTCCGTGCTGGTTTTACCAGGTAAACCAGAGCTAACCATTACTTCACGAATGCTTCCTACGCCTCCATCCCCAGTGCGCATTGTGCAGCTCTTTATGAAGAGCTTGTAGGCCTGAGGGTTATCAAATTGGCGAAGGATTGACCAAACCAGAGGAAGTGGTGCATCTATGATCTGGACCAGGGTTGAACCACACTGATTTGGCAAGAGGGCATGGTTATGGTAGCTGTCCATTTGGGTCATGTTACTCATGTACACAGGCCTAGGAGACAACCATATTGTTAATTTTCTTTGTTGGTATGGATGGAGATTGGAGACAATGGTATTGATCGATGGTTGTACAAAGGGATTGTAGATTGGCATAAATTCACTTTGGTGAGGCAAAAGACAAGCTTGACCAAAAAATCAAAAAAAGGCAAAAGACAAGACTTCGAGTCTTCAAAACAGTTATTGATCAAAGACAAAATGCGTTTGGCTAGGAATGCTTGGGACTTGGGTTTTCACTCGTGGGCCGTGGCTAAGTTAACCTTATCTGCGAGTTCTGTTGCTGTATAGTGTATAGTATGCTTCTTAGTTCTTGTTGTATGCATTGGTGTCATAAAAAAGAAATGGAAGTTCTCAACTCTTGTAACAAATGCATTCAATGTTTACTGACACATTTGAAGTATAAGCAAAACACGACTTGGTTTCTAATGTACTCCATCAAAAACCAGTCTTTTGTTTTTCTAACTAATGACTGAAGTTCAATGCTTCCTAGATTCAACAATAATCTCCTAAACCCGACAACTAATGGAAAACAAACCTGTTAATTGTTGGAACACCATTTCATCAGCCTTCTTGATTTGCTCCATAAGATCAAGCAATCATGCTGAAAGAAAACAACAGGCACAAAATATTAGCTCATACATAACACAACTTCTAAAAAAATTCTCAGACATTATGGATTTATGGCCACTGTATTACACAAAGGAGAGGACTAAACATTGAAATAAGAGGCCAACTTTGTAGAACATAAGTTTCTGATTCACTTTGTAGGACTAAACATCCTCTATCATCAGATTCTAATTTCTCTTGGTCGAACTTCTAATCCTCACCTCCTATGAACTTTTGCACTGTTCTCAAGAAGCAACATCTGAACTCTGAAGGGTTCACGATCCAAATCGCAGACAATAAATGGAAACCATGCAAACCCTTTTCTTTGATCCAACAATGACATGGATTCAAATCAAGAGTCTTCTTTTTTGCTCCCTGCCGCCTTTTTTGTCTAGGTTTTTTTAGTTTGTTCTTATATTGGGCCTCCTTGTAACCCAAGAAATAAAAACCAAATACTGTAGAAGAGAGTTTTCAATTGAGGCTATTGGGGAAGGGGTAATCCAATAAGACCCGAAAATTGCAATTGAAGATGAACAAAGGGGACGGTCTTGACTGCAGTTGCATTGTTTGTTAGTTTCACACTACAATATAATTGGTCTTTTTCAGCCATGGCCATCGAAACCAAGAGGCACAGGACCATACACAACTTTCCTTTTCTTTCCATCTTATTCTATAAATTTGACCAAACACACTGGGTAAGAAAAATATGCATGATTTATTATCATGAAATGGCTGCAAATGCCAGGCATATTTGCAACACAAGTCTACAACAAGAAGCAGCTAAAAAAAGAGAATAGCCAGAACAATAGCTACCTCAGAATATGAAACAACTAATTAAACGAGTCTGACCTCTAAACTATCTGATAAAACCATCAATACTGCAAAACAGTTGATCAAAGAGCAGCCATCCTTTCTGAAACCTTCGCCAGTGACCTAAGGTTGCACTCTATGATGGTATTAGCAAACAAGCAAGTGTCTTCCTTACTACTCCCAGCAGGGACATCCACCACATAAGATTGAATCACAACACACTTTCTACCCTTCTCTTCTTGCACCGTCGTAGTAGAACTGTAATTCACCAGCTTGTGTTCTCCCCCAACAATGCTGAAATCCATGACATGGTTGTCATCATCAAGCTTGTCGAGCCTCTCCATGCTGGTTTTGGCCGGTAAGCCGGTGCTTATCATCACTTCACGTATGCTTCCTATGCCTCCGTCCCCGGCACACATTTTGCAGCTGCTTATGAACTGCTTGTAGGCTTGAGGATTATCAAACTGGCGAATGACTGACCAAACGAGAGAAAGCGGAGCATCTATGGTCTGGACCAGGCTTGAGCCACACTGGTTTGGTAAGAGGGCATGAATATGGTAGCTCTCCATTTTGGGTTTGATAGTATAGTACCTGAGGTTTAGTCAAAACTCTTCCTTCTCTTCTTTAATTTGTTGGTGTGCTGGAGATCATGTTGGTGGTTTTCCTATATAAAGAGGTTTCTGGGATGGCTAAGCTTTGGAAAAGACAAAGGTTTCTATCTTTGGCAGGCAAAAGACAAGAGCTTGAGGCTTTAGAGTTTACTATATTAGGATTCGGCTTGTCTGCTTGGACAAGCAGTAGCTTGGATCTGCTTGGACACAGCTTCAAAGCTGACACGTCATCTAGAACCAATCCAACGGATAATAATCAAAGGACTTCAAAACACAATTTTGCACTGCCACACCGAATCTAATCACTGCAAACACAATTCTAATCAAAGGATCCCCCTCTTTTGTTTATCGGGATCCAAATTCTTCTGTGATTTTTGCTTCGGTAAAGTTATTAGTGATCCAAATTTACCTCTCACAAATCGTGGGTATGTTCTCAAAGAGTCAACGCAGGGAGGCCTGAGGTGGGTTATTCTGTATCAATCTCTGTGAATTACTTGGAAAGTTTGGATTTTTATGATGTTTGTGATCTGGGTATGTTTGAAAGAGTTGGAATTTTTCTGGGTTTTGGTTGAAATGGAATATATGGCTTTGGGTGTTTTGTGAATGAGCTTTATTTAGGGGTTTTGGGATTTGTGGTTTCTGATTTGGTTCTAGATGCATGATCGTGTGTGTAAGTTCTAAATTTGGTGGAAATGATAATTATCATCATCAATCATCATCTGCTTTTTGAGCTTCCGTTCTGATTTGAATCAAGCAACAGCCACCCAATTTCAGTGAAACCCAGATCATATCTCCATATTGCAACACAACATCTGGTATCCTTAGAACTCGTCAAGGCTTGCGTCGGAGCTCCTCCAGCGTGCGGCTCTCTCTTGTTTTCAAAGTCAGAGACTTGCCCTCTCGCCGGCGTCGTACAATCACCACCGCGCACATCCGCAGATGGACTCAACGGAAGCAACACCAGAAAGAGAGAAGAGAGAGAATGATATACTATGTATGGTGTAAGAATTTTGTTTTAGGGTAATTTGATTATTGTCCTTTGGATTGCTGATAGATGACGTGTCAGCTTAGGAGCCATGTCCAAGCAGATCCAAGCATTGCTTCTCCAAGCAGAGAAGCCGAGTCCACTATATTAATAACAAACAGAGTTTGGCTTCTTGCTTGTCACTTTGGGTTTGATTTAGTGCCTTTGCCGTTTTTGGGTTCATCTACTTCTGAGGGTTTTCCTGATATAGCATCAAATATCTTATGATCTTATCCCGTATAGCATGGGCTCATGGCTATAGAATATACTTATATACACATCGGCCAACTCATATAATAAACGCAGTCACCCAAATTTTAACCAATTGTATCAGAACCAGCTTTGTTTTCTGGGTACAATCTTCTGCATACATAAATAAGAGTTCAATGTGATACCCATGTGCTTATAGTTATGAATTTGCTCTTAGACCAGTGTCACTACCACCGCTGTTCACATGGACTCAACAATCATAAACCTTTGTCTTTCTCAAAAGAGGGGAAAAAATCTTCCCAATTCTCATTACTTGGCTTCAACAATCTCCTGGTTAGATTCTTATCACGTAGAATTAACAATTTCTATGAAAAAATAATCGTGAAATTTGAGAGCTTAAATTCTCAACTTGTATTCCTCACAAAATATATGTCATTTGTCAATTCTCTCAGCTTGAGATTAGTCTAAATACAAATTCTTCTTTGTGAATGATCACTAACGTGTATTACACGCGCTAACAGAATTTATAGAAAAATTCAGTCCACACGCGAAACCCAGATCTACTATAGGGATTAGATAGTAGTAGTTTAAGGTCATTTGTGGTTAGGCTCTTCCTTTGAGCGTATTTTCCCAAATGAGGGCTACCTGTCTTATGTAAGGACTTGTGCCATTTATGTGTTTGGTTTCGAGACAACATTGGATGCAACCACGGATAAATCAATGAAATTATCTATTATTCTAAAAAAAAAAAAAGGAACTCGTCTCAAACTATAGTTTATTGTTTGCATTCACAGCAGAAAATGGTGAAAAATGACGAGTGACCACAGTATATTCAAACAACCAAACCTTTTCCACCTGGTGGAATAGGTTCGGTTGTTTAAATACTATGGCTAGTTATCAGTTTACACCCATTTCTACTGCAACCGAATACAATCAATGAGCTTGAGTCTAAAACAGATTCACAAAGAATTCCTCGTTTTAGCTTCACCAGGTAAAGCTAAAAGCCTACAACAAGGAACTCTTTAAGAATCTTTTACACTTGAGTTTATTGTTTGTATTTTGTTACAGTAGAAAATGGTGTAACTTAACCAAAGAGAAAACTGGGAAGTTTATGATCAAAACTCCATTCAGTTATAGGTTGGAGTGCTGAGAATCAGCTGATTTAAGGGCATCCTAGTTTTCCTGTGTTTTTCTAGATTTTGACCGAAATCAAAGTTGTAAGTTGTAACCTAGTAGTAAGGAGCTAATGCAGGGCTTCAACTGCAGCAAGAGCACTTGTGCCTTGCAGACTCAAAGAGCAAGTTTCTTACTTCCTATTACTGAGACTCTCAAAAGAATTCAAAACCTACACTTCACCTGCCTCTGCACATCTACTGAAAATGAACACCTCCAACTCCAAGTTATACACAATCGAGAGTAAGTTAGTACCGACTATACGCCTTCAGACCCAATCAGATTTTCCACCTTCCCCGAATACATCATCTCTACCAAATTTCTATGGCAATTAGGAAGTAAAACTCAATTGGCATAATAAGAAATCATTGCAAAGGAAATGCAAAGTAAAACACAGACTTGACTTCATCAGCAAACACAGAGAACAAACAAAAATGACCAAAGAAGCAATCTCATTTCTCATTAAAGAGCTAAAAGCTTAGTGTTGATTCAATTTCGCTATACAAGTTCATCGATATGATCATTATTCGGTAAACTAAGCATTGGAGCAATCACATTTCACAATTGGAAAACTAGTATCAGAAGAAAAGAAAAAAGAGACTAACTTCTGGTTTTCAAGGCGCTCTAGGATCGGTACCGTGCTGCCAAACATAGACGAGCTCATCCCAGCCGGTGCTGGCAAGAAGTCCCTCCACCAACACGCTCATATCGATTCCGACGGCGAACTCCGAGTGGTGATCATACCGCCCCACCAGCGCGTCCTCCACCATGTAATCCCAGAGGCAAACCGACATGTCGTACGAGCACGACATCATCAGGCTCTGCCGGTGCGGCGAGAATTTGACTTTCCTGACGGCGTAGCCGTGGCCGTTGAGCACCGAGATCGGCGCTCGGATGGACCGGACGTCCCACACCTTGATGGACTTGTCGACGGAGGCGGTGGCGATGACGCAGTCGTCGTACTTGTTCCAGTCGCAGGAGAGGATCTCGAACTCGTGCGCCGGGATGATCATGGTGGATCCGGGCTCACGCACGTCCCAGACGCGTGCGGTGCAGTCGCCGGAGGCGGAGGCGAAGACGTCGGCGTGGCGGGGGTTCCAGACGGCGGAGTAGACGCAGTAGGCGTGCTCCTTGAACGTCCGGACGGAGGCCGGACGATCGACGGTCCAGAGCTTGACGGTGTCGTCCCAGGAGGCGGTGAGGAAGGAGTCGCGGCGCGTGGGGTTGTAGTCGGCGGAGCTGACCTCGCGCGTGTGCTCGTGGAGAGAGCGGAGGGGGTTGGAGGCCGGCGGGAGGGCGAGGTCGTAGAGCTTGACGGAGCCGTCGGCGATGGCGGCGACGAGGAGGGAGTCGTGAGATTCGGACCAGGCGAGGTCGTAGACGCCGTCGGCGGTGTCGAAGGAGATGAGCTCGGCGACGGGGGTGGGCCCAGGGGAGGGGGAGAGGTCGATGACGTGGAGGCGGCCGTTGCCGAGGATGCCGAAGTTTTGGGAGGTGGCGACGGCGAGGCGGGACTCGTAGAAGGGGCTGAACTTGACGGAGTAGCCGTTGAATGGGGTTTTGAAGACCGGCATTGTAATCCGACTACGGTGCTGCTGCTCTCTATCTCTATCTCTATCCCTGCGTTTGGTTTTGGATTTGGATTTAAGGGGATTTACAGAGTCCCGGGGGATTTAGGGGTGCGGATTACGGAAGATTTATCCTTTGGTCTATTTTTTCTTGGGATATGCAGAGAAGTTTTCGTTCTCTTGTAAAAATGAAATGATACGAGTAACTACTGCCGTTACTGTGCAAGAGTTTAAGTTAAGATAATGTTTCCATTAGGAAAAACGGAGGTTTACATTGGGTTCGAAACGCAAGCAATCGGACAACTCGGTTCATTGAATTTCACATACGAAATTCATCTTGACATTCAAAAGGACGCAATCGTACAAGCCTTCAGTAGCAAGTGATGGGTGATTTACAATATCGACTGTAACGTGCATGCGGACGTAAATCAAGGTATGTCAGGAAAGCCAAATTGGGCATTTCTGCAAGCCTGTCTAGACTCGTTACGGCGTTACCACTTACCACACATGACGAAAACAACACACTAACTAACGGCTACACCCTAAAAAATCATGCCTGACACATAATTAAAAAGGTCTAAAAACCCCTAACCGCTATTTCTAAGATCATGTTTTAGTTCTTAAGTTGACTCAGGTCTGCATGCATGTTATAGGTATTTGGAAAATCAGTCATGAACTCGCATTTGAGGCTTGTGATTCTACGTCTTTTTTCTTTTTCTTTTTTGTGTGTCAGGACGGATTCTATTTGTGAAATATTATGAATTGAGTTGCCTAATTGTCTATTTCAAGGTAATCCGGTTATGACCCGGTGTAATCTGTGTTTCTTAGTATTCTACACTTGGAGTGTAGGTCCAATTAACATGGTAGAAATTCAAGAGCTATGTCCAATCTCAATTTCTTATCGGTGAAGGAAGAAGACGCCGAGTCCCCCGAGCTCCTATGCCTGACCTGATTACCGATACGCCCTGCAACTCTAGCAAGCTCCACAATCTAGCTGTCGAGCTCTTCCCTATCAATCTGAATTCGTTGTGTTGTCCAGGCATCCTGCCTCTCCGATCGTTCGCTCTCCTCTTGTCGCCTCCGGAGCTCATTGTGATACTGCTCTAGACGGGCAACTCTTACCTTGAACAAAAGCCCTTGAGCTAGGCAGAAGAAAAGAAATGAAACAATGAAGAAACCAAATGCCAAAAGGACCATGCATGTTTTCTTTGAAGTTTTCTCTCTTATTGGATGCATTTCTTTTCGTAATTGGCATATCTTTATATAGCTGAATATGGTCAGTCAGTTTGTACCCTATAGATATATTTCTGTATCTGACTCTGGGATATAGATATCTTTCTATATCGTCCTCTTTTGCTTTATGCACAGATAAGTTATAAGGAAGGTACATCCGCCCATATATAGACATCATGATACATACATAGCATTACCGGTTACTTGTATTAGAAGGGTGTGATTGTTTTTGCATATTGAGCTCTTAGGTATGAAATTGAATCAAATAGGGGAAACAGAAACGTAGCACATTCCTTGATTCCTAGATTTGTAATTTGTTCATACCGCAGCTTTGAGCTGGATACAAAGTTTGACCCAACCCAAAACTAAGACCAGGCCCAGAAGAATACCTTGAAGGGTATCGGAAAACTTGTAAGCTATTAGAAGGTCCAATGACATCTCTACTATATATAGAGCAAACAGTCTCTAAATTAGCAAATTGTGTTATACCGATATTACCCCTATTAAGTTGCTTTAAATAATTAAGAACAAGGGTTAATATAGTAAATAGCAAAATAAAAAACAAAATAAAATAAAGAGATAATTAGGGAGAGAAAAACGTGGATAGTTGATAGAAATTAGAAAATGAGATAGGATTAACTGTACTACACCAAACAGATAAAAATTAATCATTCCATAGTTTTAGGTGACTTTATGAAAACGTGCAAATTTGCACGGATAAAAGGCTAGTGTTGCTTAATTAGGGCAAATGGGTAAAAGCTCAAATGAATTTTTGTCAAGAGACTTTGTGTTTTGATACGTTCCATGAAACAATAAATGGTATAAACGAATATGGGATCGTAAGAGCGAAGCAATGGTTGCTTCAAGGCAAAAGAGAAGCTTTGCAGAGAGGATCCAGTACACGGATACATTCTCTTCATTTTAATCTTTTGTTGATTTTTGAATAGCTCGATATTCAGATACACTATGTACATGTTTGTTTGTTGGGACTAATTAGGACTGTCATAAATAAGGAGTCTAGTTTAGTTAGTACTATATTTGGTGTTACTGGGTAGTAAAATAAATGAGCTTACGTAGCACATTGTTTTCATTTTGACCTCCTTAGATAGTGTTATTATGAGTACTCAAATTGGTCATCCTTATATAACATCATCATTCTAAATCCCAAACCAAGCAAAACTGTTATAATATCATGCAACACCAAACATGGGTTAATATTAGTACAACTTAAGGCAACCCACATGAGTTCAGAACAATCTTAATAAATAAGGAGGTTAATATACGTACTACACTCGTGATCGTGAGAGTTCATAAAGATGACAAGCTTTCGAGTTTCAAACAAGAGAAATGAAATGCATTTTGTTGGTAAAATAAATGTCCTGATGCATTTTATTGGATGTAATTACATACGGAGCACCTTCGAAAATATTGCACTATTCAATGTACCCTATCTAAGAATGTCAGCAATTGCTAATGCACGTGGATGATTGAAACTGTGACTTGATACAGGATTACGTCTCAATGAACGATTGAGGTTGTTCACACAATTTATAACGCATGACGGTTATAGTGTCCCAATAAAATTTGTTAGAATTAATTCTACATCGAGGGAAATAAAAATATGTCATTCTTGATCTACATTGAATGTTGTCAACCATCATCGCACGTGAATGATTCGTATTGTCACTTGTCGCATTCTATTCGATTTAAGTCATAAAGTATTACGTCTCAACGCACATGGATGATCATAACCGTGACAAAATCTTGCATCAAGTCTCTATGCGCGATTGAGGTTGTTCATACTTCATACAATGTATGGCAATGCCAAATCACCCCAATTGTAATGTGGCAATAAAATTTGTTAGATTTAATTTCCATGTCGAGTACAATATAGTAAATTAATTTCACTTGTAAATCTATACCTTGAATGTTATGTATCATTACCGCTCTTCAACGATCCTACGGTGAATTGCTGCCTTGCTGCAGGATTTCATTTCATCAATGCACGATTGAGTTTCTGAAGCAAGAAAAACATCCACAAAATCTTCCCACCATAAACAAATAATTACCCTAAAATATGCATGATAAATGGATTTATCAATAGCTTCGGTTTGGTCGTGGGCTATCGTATCAATGAGCAGGTCCCGTAATTTTGGATTCCAGTTGAACTTAAGCTGGCAAATTTGGATCTTTCCCGAACGAACTCATTATTAATATTTGCATGCATCTCTTCGCCCTTCACCATTTTGTGAATTCCTCTAGATTTTCTCATAAGCAAGATATAGATCAAGGGGAGTCCTTCTAGGGAGGACCTTTATAATGAGGACTAGTTGAGAACTTTTCGGTTTATGGTTTAAAAGACTTATTTTTCGATCACAGTTTGGCATCTTATTCGTTTAATTTTTAGGTCTATATGATTAGATCATTCATACAAATTTTCAGCCGAATCGGTGATCGTTAAGGTAATAAACTAGATCAAATTAATTGATGAACCAAATCTGTTAAACATGAACCGTTCAAGTTCATATTTAATAAATCACATTTATGAATGTCTTAACGATTTTCATTATGGCTGAAAATTTACAGAAATGATTCACTTATAAATATCTATAAACTGAACGGTTAAGATGTGGATATAAGATTGAAAAACGGGATAAGCCGAAAAATCCTCAACTTAAAGATCTACGTTAAAATAGCTCCCATAAATAAGAGCTAACATTTGAAAGAGTATTATTTCTTCTTTTTTTTCCCAAGTTCTGGTAAACTAAATATGAATAATACCTAATCCACTATTAGAACACACTCACATGGAGAAGAATGAGCTTTATAATATATGGTGCACCCTGATTATAATGGATATGTAACTCCCTTTTCAGAATCTGCAAATACAACAATCAAAACCTTTGGTGTGCATGATGATGGCCCTCCTCTCCATACCTCACATGGGGTTCCCACTCAACAAATTTAATGGGCGGGGCATGTTGTGGATGGGACATAAATTAACACCCTTAATCATACATTATCAAATATCAACTGCTTTAACCACCACCTATGTGTACGTGTATGTTTTCTTTTAACAAATCTACAGGAACTGTTGTAAAGTTAAGATCATCGAAAATTTTTACTGAGGTGCAAGTGAATCAAGCAATTAATATGTAATATTTAATTTTGATCCGGTCATCCACGTCACACTATCATACATATTTACTACTCGGTTAACAAAATTGAAACTTAAAAAACTAATTATATATGGTACCGACACAGGAGGTGTGGACCTGAGGTCGAAAAAGATGTACTCTTATTGTGAGAGCTTAATTTGATCGGATAAAAAATAAAAATGAAATGAATGAATGAAGGGTCTTTTGTCTTCATTCTATCTTGACATACAGCGATTTAAGCATTTTCACGTTAGTGGTGTAAATACACATTGATGCGTAGACACCGCTCCGCAAGATCATATTATGAGTTTATTTAGTTTTTTGTATCAAGTATGAACCCGCGCTTCATAAACAGTCTTGTATGAAATCTCGATCATCAAACTCTGCATGTTTCTAAAACATAATGATAGGGAAGAAGAACTTACTGAGGTACTTAGATCTAGATTGAAAATCGTTTGTGAATACGATTTTCAATATTCTTTTATACTTGTGATTGTATCTTTGAACTTATGATATACACTTCACGACATCTTCAAATTTCATAACTATGTTAACAAATAAGATAAAGATGCATATACTAATTTTTTTAGTCAATCTTTCTCATCACCGCATATCTCTCTTAATAGTTGAATCACTAATTAACAAACATCACTCACAAATCAACGTTTGGTTTAATCGTAAGAGTTCGATTGGATTAGACGAATGATGTCATGATGTTTATACGGTGATATAAGGTTCATGTATTTGTACACGATAAGTCAAATTATTTGAGGTGATCTGAGATTTATGATGTGAATTACTCACACTAGCTCGTGATGCTAGCAAAAGTGGCAAACATACATACATGGATTACTAGAGTCAAACACTAAACAAAGCCAAAAACACCACAAAGAGATCAAGTCTATCTAACCAAATAGCTATCGCACCTCACTTTCCAACGAATCCCACAATCCCACATGATCTTACTTGGGATATTGGAGCTTTGAACCTGTAAAAAAGAAGAGGAAGATTACAAACAACTTGATCTCTCAAAAGAAGATTTCCCAATTCACTCCAAACAAAGCCACTCCATATATCCCTCTCCTCTATCTTAAGCCTCTTTGTCAATCATTCAATCAAACCCCTCCCCCACAATTTCAGCTCATAGCAACAGTAACTAGATATTCAATCTTGTCCTGACACGCGTAACTCATTGACTGAAGCACTTGAGCTGTGGCTAGGGCAACCTCTAAAGCTGAAATCCCAATCGTGGCATAAACATGTGCCACCCATAAGGACCCCCTCCCTAACCCTTTAAGAGAAACCAAACCCCTAATTATTGAACTTGGTGATCGAGAACGAATTGGGAGAATTAGCTAAGAGGTATGGGGGACCCTAAATGATGACTCCCAGAAAGGATGAAGTACAGGGTGAGGTGCAATTATTCATGCCATGAATTTCCTCCTAAGCAATTCGTCACCCTAAAGTTTAGAACTACTCCCTTGTATATATCGATCAATGATCATCACCTCCAAGCCTCCAACACATACATGATCAAAGAGAGAAAGAGAGAGAAACAAAGCTAAATCACTTTGATACACTCTTCCAGGGTGTTTAGATTTCACTTCTACGATCGAATAAGTTAATTACGATGATCTTAGCAACTCGATCTTTTATAATCATCTCAAGTTCAAAGACATTTCACTGTATATAATTTTATGTATGTGTAGATATATAACTATAGTCTTAGAATGACCCACGAGTAATTTGGTTTTATTTTGCATATGTTAAATAATTGTCTAAAATATGAGTTACTTGTGTTACTAGAGTTCATGATGGGACAGAAACTCATCCGGAGCAAATATTAAGAGCTGCCTTTTTTTTAAGCGATTGATACTGATTCCCATTTCCCACTTTCCTTCAGCTTAATAGCTTATACATAGGTACATATATTTTTTTTTTGTAAGTTTATACATAGGTACATAGGCATAAAAGAAAAGGCTGGTTAAAGAGACTCCTCTTCTCTCTCTCCTCCCTCCTCCTCTCTCTCTCTCTCTCTCTCTCTCCCTCCTCTCTCTCTATGAGAGAGACCGGTAGTTTAAGATAGAGAGGAGCTGCGTCTGCTTCAGCTAGAGATGAAGAACGCAATCCGATGCTGCATCTCTTGCATTCTACCATGCGGAGCTCTCGACGTGATCCGAGTCGTTCACTGCAACGGCCGAGTGGAAGAGATCAGCGGCTCCATCCGCGCCAGCGATATCATGAAAGCTCACCCCAAGCACGTCCTCAAGAAGCCCTCTTCCTCGCCGTCAGATCACGGCGGTGTCGTCCCCAAGATCGTGATCGTTCCTCCCGACGCCGAGCTCCAGCGCGGCAAGATTTACTTCCTCATGCCAGTTCCTTCCGAGAAGACGACGACGAAGTCGACCAGAGTGAAGAAGAGGAAAGTCGAGGCGGGAAATAAGGACAGCTCCAACAGCGTCGTTATGAACAGTATTGCCATGACCAACCTTCTGATATCGGATCAGTACTTGAGTGAGATACTGTCGGAAAAGGTTTCTACGCAGAGGGATCGGCGGCGAGGACGTGTCGGTGTGTGGAGGCCTCACTTAGAGAGTATATGCGAGTCACCAAGTGATGTGTGATCATAGTCGCCGGCCGGTGATCTTCTTCTTATGATTCATTTTGAAGGTTCATCATCTACTAGGGTTGCAAATGAAGTACTTCTTTTCTATTCTTTCTACCTTTTTAATTTCTTTTTTCTTTTTTAACTTCTTTTCTTTGTATATATGGGAACTAATAGGAAAAGCGAAATAATGCAAACCAAGGCTGGGATCTCATGGATATTTTGGATTATATATATATATATATATTTGAAATAGTGCTCCATTGATCAAAGTGGGTGTTAATTGTTTAATTTTGTTTAGAAACTTGCTGTTATGTTGCTTTGCTTAATTTGAGGATGAATAACGCTTTTTATGCATAAAGGAAAGAGAAAACTAGTACTACATGTATGACTGGAATGTCAAGCTGATTGTGTCATTGTGATATGATTATTGTAGTACACGACTGGAATACCGATCAGTCTAAACTGTCTAATGTATACTCATATATGATAGTATAGATCTTCAAGATATGAAAAATGATTCATATTTTCTCGAGTGTCGGTCGTCGTTTTGTATCGGCACTTTCGGCAGTATGAATTGAAATGATTACGTATCATTAACTGGATCCCCCATTGTGCAAGAATTAGTTCGATCTGTTCAAGTGGTCACCTTAAGTGACTCAACTATCTATTAAGTACTTGATCTGGATGTATATTTCATTTTTCATTCTTAGGTGGAATACAGTAAAATTTATACATCTATTTGATCCAGCCTTTACATGCATATGGTCCTTTTTAGATTTTATATATGCACGTAAAATGATTATTATCTAGGTCACTCTGCAATGCGATACATGCAGTTAATTAGTTATTAATTGAAGCCCTATGTTAATTTTCAGGTTTTGTTTGTGATTTTCCCTTTTCTAAATGAGTTAGTTCAATCCAAAACCCTGATATTTCATTATTGATTAATTTTCAAAACGCTCTCTTCCCTAAAGGGTACTTACACCGATTCAGCAGATCTCATTGACACAATGTAAACCATGAATAAACTAATAAAATCTGGATTTTACATATTAAAAGTTTTCAAATGATCATCAAGTATCATACGGTACGGTGTTTTTGTGTGTGTGTGTGTATATATATATACAAAATGAATTGAACTGAATTTCCTAAGTATCATCTGGATTTCTTTAATTGACCTACGTTTTGATTATATTTTCTCATCTCAACCGTTTATCTTTTAGGTATATACGAGTATATCATTTCTATAAAATTTCAGCCAAATTGATAATCATTAAGGTTATAGTCGGTTGTGCATAAAACAACCTCTCAAGCCCGTAAACCAGCAGACATTCCACCACAACCGAGGTCGCCCCGAACTATCCACCAATAAGTAGGGTGGGCCGAGCCCGACCCTGGTGGCAATATTGGGCTAGGGGTGGACTCAGAAGTCATAAGGGAGTTGGATGAGAAGTAACAGCAAAGACAGTTGTCCCACATCGGTTTTCAGATGAAGAGAATTCACTCTGGGCCATAAATATGGCCCAGCCGCCAGTTTGTCAGGTATCATAACTACCCATAGTAATTACATTCAACCAATTGAGACTGACTTAATCTTCGGAGGAGGAAAGACCGGAAGCTCCCGGTCCCCTTTGTTATTGCAGGTCAGCAAGAAGGCAGTAGACCAACCACTTGATATACTATAAGCTTATGCGAACCCGTCCGGGATTGTACAGAAACAAATGTATTTAAAACTTTGAATTACACGAACGGTTCGGGTTGAAGAGATTTAGTTCGCTCTCATTGTAATCATATAGTTTCGATATTTTAACGATCACCAATTTAGCTGAAATTTTGTATGGATGATTACATATATATGTATATATTTTCTCAGGTGCGGATGTCTGCATTTATTCTTACGGTGCGGATTTCCATTTTACACTCATTTTTCAATCGAATTTTCACATCTCCACCGTCTAGTATTTAGATACTAATGTATAGATCATCTCTGCAAAATTTCAGCCAATTTGGTTATCATTAAGGCACTCAAACTGCGTTTTT
>NC_020493.1:7419382-7444349 GCF_000184155.1 Fragaria vesca subsp. vesca | reverse complement strand
TTATATTGGCTGAACTATATATAAAAAAATATATAGATACATATATATGTATATTTTTCAACTTGGAAAAATTATGTATGTATGTGTGTGTGTATATATATAGGATTTTTCTCAGCTACAAACGTCCGCACCAATGGTTTTGGTGTGGATTTTCATTTTTGCACCACTTTTTGATTGAATTTCCTCATCTCCACCGTCTAGTATCTAGATAATATTGTGTAGATCATCTCTGCAAAATTTCAGCCAATTTAATAATCGTTAAGGCCCTCAAAATTGTGTCTTTCTGTTATAACATGAACGGTTCATGTTTGACAGAATTCAGTCCGTCCATTTGTTTTTCGAGTTTGAGGGCCTTAACGATTACTAAATTGGCTGAAATTTTGTAGAGATGATCTATATTATATTATCTAGATACTAGACGGTGGAGATGAGGAAATTCGATCGAAAAGTGGTGCAAAAATGAAAATCCGCACTAAAACCATTGGTGCGGACGTTTGTAGCCAAGAAGCCCTATATATATCGAAATGCTAGTTGGCTATGATTGAAAAATATGACCGAAAAGTAATTCTATTGGCAAAATCCATACATTTTAAATGAATAAGGATGTTTGGACATGATAAGGATTGTATATATATGTATATGTGGAGAGTCTCGTTAAACTTTGTTACAGAAAATATCCATTTAATAATGAAATTTGAATAACTAATTTCTATAAAAAAAAAATGGCACATTGCCAAACTTATATTTGTGTACAATTTTTTTTCCCAAGACTTATGTATAATAGCAGTACAAGCATGATGATCAAAAGACAGATTAAGGTGGGGGATATGGAATCATAGTCCATTCCATATCCCCACAAAGATAGATAGATATACGGATAGCTTTTTCCCCATACATTCAAAAGGATAATGCAAAATCTAAGCTGCACTAGCCCTAACAAGTGGGTATACGGCATGTCTTTAAGCATGTTGTTCTCTTTGAGAGAATGATTAATTAGATAGATAGATAGATATTAATTGGTGCCAATGGCATCCTGTAAAGGTTTCATCACAGTATGTTTTGACGTTTTCTTTTTGCAATAGAGCATAATCAGCATATGCTTGGTCGATCGAGAGCTGCGAGCCTACCTGCTAAGCTCGATCTCTACTGGCTTTCATGAGCAAGCCCCCCATGTTCCTTGTTCCGATCCCAAAACATGAATTACATTTCTGGAAACAGTCCCACCATCCGGGGCCAACAAAAAGGACAGCTGTGTGTGACAGAGTTTAGTTATGATTGATTTGGCTAGCTGTCTCATCCATCCGACTAAGTCCGTCCTTTGTGATCGATATGTATGTCTGCAGCTTATAGCAGTAGCCAGTAATATATGTTGCAACCATTTAAGGGACCATCTAAATCGATTTCAAATATCTCCGAGAAACCAAGTTTTGATTAACTTATCGACCTCGATCTGGTTGAATAAGGTGTTTAATCGATAACTTTGAAGTTATAGATTCAAATCTCACGGACATATGTATGATGTGTGAGTTATTATTAAAATAATTATAATTAAAAAAAATTTTAACTTACTGACTGGTATTTTAAAATAGGGTGCTGAAATCTACACATCCTTATTTACAAACCACACACTCCTTTCATTTTTTATTAATACTTTTTCTCACTTCTTCTGGCACTTCCTAGAATACCCTCAGCCGTTGTTTTTTTTTTTTTTTGTCTTTTTCTTTTTCCCTCTTTCTCCTCTAACCACGACAGAAGTCTAAAACTTCAGTTCCAATACCTCCGATACCACCGCAATCACAAATCAAACCTCACCACTGTTGGGATCTCTCTCATGATCTCGATCGCTTCGGGAGAGAAGTGCAAGAAATTTACACTTAGGAGTTGTTGGGGACCAGATGGTATTCTGTTGGAGACGGAATCATACCTCCACTGGGTCCCTATGACTCCGCCAACTACACCCTTGCCGTCGCCTTTGTCGCGCCGCAGTCCAAGCACGCCAGATGGGTCGCCTGGGCCTTTGAGACATCAGCCCCACCGGCAGCGGCATGGAGGGCGCGTGAATGGTCGTCGCCTACAAGACCTCCTCCTGGTCATGGCCGTCAAGACTTTCAACATCAGCGGTTACACCGGCACCTCGATCGTCCCCAGAACTCTCCTTTGAGGTATGGGACATGGCCGCAGAGGCCTCCGGTAACGCGTTCCGGATGTTTGCGAAGGTGAAAGTGAAGATTGGGACGGTGAACCACGTCTGGCTGGTTGGGCCGTCGGTATCGATGGGGCTTGTATCAGATGGAGTGAGTATCTTGCATTCTTGCTAAAGCATGTCCTGGTTATCTATGAGGCAAAGATGGAGCATTTTCATCCTCAAAACTTAGCTGATCTTGCTCAGTCACAGGAAGCAATGTTATTTGGGCAAAGACCTCTCATATGTGTGAACTTCAGCCTTTAGTAGAACATTTACAACATGGCAAAGAATCTTAGGAGGCAAATTGTATTTTGGCATGGTCGAATTAGCGTCTGTGTCTGGATATGCCTCACAACCTGTTCAATGTGGCCTCAAGAGAAGTAGAAGACTTTGTCTCCAGGACGTGGGACGTAGATATTTGACCGGGACGCATGAATGCTATAATTGGGTGTCCAGATCATCTTGTCCACCACAAAGATTTGCAGATTATTAATTCAGACAAGCATAAGCCACTACCCAGATAGAAAGGGTTCTGTGTGGTTTGCAGAATAAAGAGAAGAGAAATTAAAAAAAAAACACAGCTGAGGGTATTCTAGGAAATGCAAGAAGAAGTGAGAAAAAAGTATTAATAAAAAATGGAAGGGGTGTGTGGTTTGTAAATAAGGGTGTGTAGATTTCAGCACCCTTTAAAATACCTTTGAAACTAGTTTTATAGATACTAGTAGTAAAAGATGTACATCGATCTCGTAGAGGTAACGTAGAATTTCACTATATATCATTCACTTTATGATATCATCCACCATTTTACACCAACCCTAAATTAATTAATTCATGGTGTGCATGATATCCTAGAGGCAATGTCGGTGAGCTGTGACCTGGTTGGTTAAGGTGTTAACTAACAACTTTGAGGTCATGGGTTCAAACCTCATTGACATATGTAACGTGTGTGAATTATTTAATAAAAAGGTTTTTTTTTTTAAAAAAAAAAACTTTTACCAAACCCTTAAAAAAAAAAGATATCCTAGAGGCAAAGGTACACGACAATAAATATGCGAATGATTTGTAGAATATTTTGAATACATTTACTTTTTTTATATGTGTAGGTTAAATATTATGTATATGTGTACGAAATATTTTTCTATTAGCACTACAATTTTATCTTTATATAAACCTCCTATATGGAGAAGAATAATACATTTGAAGCATACCAAATTATATCGAATCCTTATTTTCTACTTGGTATCAGAGCTTACCAGGTTTGATCCTTTCAATTTACACCTAAAACACCACAAATTGATGCGTACCAAAAATCTCACAAATCACACACAAATTCCCAAATCCCAAAACCAAACTTGAATCCCGAATCACACCACAAACAAATCATTGCATACATCAAAATCATAATTCCCGAATCCTTGAATCTCAAAAACCAAACCTCCAAAATGGCACACCAAATCAACTACCATACTACCGCACCATGCCGGTCTCCATACAAACCAAATTCATATGCAAACTCAAAATGTCCGCTATGTGGAGTATTAGGTCATAGCAAGCAACATTGCTTTAAAACAATTGGGTACCCGGATTGGTGGGATTTCACCCTAAAACCCCGAAAGAATCAAGCAAAAACTGTCATAACCACTACAGAGGAAGACCAACCATCCAATGCCTCCAACGTCACACAGTCATGTATGAGTGGTAAGGTATCTATGAATAGGTCCTGGATTATTGATACAGGACCATCAGATCACATGTGTAATGATCCTAGCCTCTTGAAAAAATTAAAACCCTCATCTCAAAATATTGTTTCTACCATTGATGGTACTCCAACTCCGATTACCGGAGAAAGCTCTATTGTCCTATCAAACACATTAACCCTTGATTCT
This sequence comes from Fragaria vesca subsp. vesca, assembly GCF_000184155.1. NCBI lineage: Eukaryota > Viridiplantae > Streptophyta > Magnoliopsida > Rosales > Rosaceae > Fragaria > Fragaria vesca. Next base: position 7,440,278 of record NC_020493.1, on the reverse strand, counting down.
GTATTAGTCGTCCTTTCATTGTCATACAATATTCTCTCAGTTGGCCAAATCATTCAAGAATTATTATGTATTGTCACCTTTTATCCGTCTTTCTGTGTATTTCAAGACATTCTGACGCAACGGATTTTGGGTTATAGAGTGAAAAAAGGGAAATTGTACTACCTAGATCTGACAGAGACGGGAGAGAAACATATGCAGTCTTTGGGTCAAGCTAATCAGGTCAATAGAGCTGAGAGTGCTAAGAAAAATGTGTGGCTTTGGCACCGCAGGTTGGGTCATCTAAACTTCAGTTATCTTAAGGAACTGCAACTGCAATTATTTTCGGGTGTCGACTATTCAGATTTTCATTGCGACATATGTGAACTGGCCAAGAGCCACCGTATTTCATATTCACCAAGCCTAAATAAAAGTCTTGTTCCATTTATGAAGATTCACTCTGACGTGTGGGGTCTTGCACTTTGGCGCTCGGTATTTTGTGACATTTATTGATGATTGTACCCGTACAACTTGGGTGTCTCTATTGAAGAATACGAGCGATGTTTATTCTAGATCAAAGAATTTCACAAGATGGTGTCCACACAGTATCAACAAGTTGTTCGAGTTTTCCAGTCTGACAATGGCGGAGAATATATTAATGGTCCTATGCAAGAGTTTATGAAGTTACATGGAATTTGACATCAGACTTCAAATACTTATACTCCTCAGCAAAATGGATTGGCAAAGAGGAAAAATCGGCAGTTACTTGAAGTTGTCCGTGCCTCTTTGTTTGGCATGAATGTACCTGTAGAATATTGGGGAGAAGTTGTGACATCTACTGCCTACCTCATTAATCATACTCCTTCTCGGGTTATTGAATGTGAAAACCCTCTACAACAGCTTCAGAATCTTCTCTCGGTTCATTCGTTGCCTAACTTGGAGCCTCGTGTATTTGGATGTACAATGTATGTTCATATTCCAAAACAACAACGGAGTAAGCTTGATCCCCGTGCAAGGAAGTGTATCTTTGTGGGTTATGCAGATTTTCAGAAGGGATATAGATGTTATGATCCTCTTACAGACACCATGCATGTATCCCTCGATGTTTCTTTTCGTGAATCTAAGCCTTACTAGCTACTTAGGGGGAGTATCAGAGTCTTCCCTTCAGGGGGAGAGAGCATATGAAGGAAATTCCTGAAATTTTTTTGAATTTGAAGAATTTGAAGAATTAGAAGAATTGGAAACGAGATTTGGAGTAGGAGGAAACAAAAATCATGAAAATGACGTCGTACAGCAACATACCAACATTGACAAAAACCGTGGGCCTCGCGTCGTAGTGGCTGATGGCGTGCCACATGTCGAACAACAGCGGATCCCCTCTAATGCAATAGAATGTGAACTGAGTGAGCTGAGCCCTGAGCCAAACGAAGAGGAAGCCGAGCCACAATTTCAGCTTGGGTCACATGTCTGCGTTGATCCAGTTTTTGGGAGTGAAGATGTGCCACATGTCGTGCACAGAGAGGTTGGCACGACTAACGAAGAAGAGATTGTCGGACTGGAAGAGGAAGGCACGTAGATAGGGCCACGTGTCGCGCATGGATCGGCTGATGCAAACCGACAAGAACCACAATTTTCAACTGATTCGACCACTTGCTCTTCAGATATTTTTCCCTTTTCTACACCATCAACCGAAGAATCCGCTGCAAATGTCTCTTCTCAGGTATCTTTAAATTCAAACCAATTATCTGGGGTAGATAATATTGTAACTAGGAAGTCACAGAGGGTTACCAAGGGTATTCCAAGGAAACAATATGAACCAGACATCAAAGCAAAGCTAAATATCCTATAGCTAATTACATGTCTAACCATATGTTGGCTGGGTCACATGCTCTTGTCATTAATCAATTATCCAGTGTTTCTATTCCTAGTGCTGTATAGGATGCAATGGCGGATCCTAAGTGGACTCAAGCGATAAATGAAGAACTAGAAGCCTTGCAAAAGAACTTGACCTGGGATGTTATTCATAAACCTATTGGAAAGAAGACCGTTGGATGCCGTTGGGTATTTACGGTTAAACTTAAAGCCGATGGGAGCATTGACAGGTATAAAGTCAGATTAGTTGCCAAAGGATACACCCAACATTATGAGATTGATTATGAAGAAACGTTTGCGCCTGTAGCAAAGATCAACACTGTTCGAATTTTGATTTCACTTGCGGCAACTAAAGATTGGCCTCTACAACAGTTTGATGTGAAGAATGCTTTCCTCAATAGAAACTTGGAAGAAGAGGTGTATATGGACATGCCCCCAGGAGTCAAATGTAGACCTTGCGATGTTGGAAATGTTTGTAAGTTGAAGAAGTCTCTGTATGGTTTGAAGCAGTCTCCTAGAGCTTGGTTTGGAAGATTCTCCAAATCAATGAAGACATTTGGTTATCGACAAAGCAACTCAGATCACACTTTGTTCATCAAACGTAGTCAGGGGAAGATCACCGCTCTAATTGTGTATGTTAATGATATGATTGTTACAGGAGATGACCCAAAGGAGATGGAGGCTCTACAGAAGTACCTTTCAAAAGAGTTTGAGATGAAGGACCTTGGACAGTTGAAGTATTTTCTCGGAATTGAAGTTGCAAGGTCAAAGACGGGGATTTCTTTATCCCAGCGAAAGTATGTACTTGACTTGTTAGCTGAGACCAGAATGCTTGACTGCAAGCCTGTTGAGACACCAATTGAGATGAATCACAACCTTGCCATATATCCGAATCAAGTTCCAACTGATAAAAAGAAGGTACCAACGTCTAGTAAGGAGACTTATTTATCTTTCTCATACTAGACCTGATATTGCTTATGTTGTAAGTGTGGTTAGTCAATTTATGCATTGTCTCAGCGAAGAGCATATGGATGCAATGTATCGTATTCTAAAGTATCTTAAGATGACACATAGAAAAGACTTGTTATTTGAAAAGAAGGGTGAATCGGAAGTTGTAGGGTACACAGATGCTGATTGGGCTAGTGACAAGACTGACTGACGGTCTACATCTGGGTATTTTACATTTGTTGGAGGAAACCTTGTAACTTGGCGTAGTAAGAAACAAAAAGTCGTTGTAAGATCAAGTGCTGAAACAGAGTTTCGAGATATGGCACATGAAGTTTGTGAGATGCTATGGATTCGTAATGTATTGAAAGAATTGAGTTTCAAACTCAAGAAACCCATGGACTTGCATTGTGATAACACGTCTGCTATTGAAATTGCTCATAATCCTGTTTAGCATGACCGGACAAAACATGTGGAGGTAGATCGGCATTTCATTAAGGAAAACTTAGACGGGAAAATCATTCGTTTCCCTTTCGTGTATACGGAATATCAATTAGCAGATGTTCTAACAAAAAAAGTGTTAAGGAAAGTGTTTGACAACTCGGTTGGCAAGTTGGGCATGATCGATATCTATGCACCAACTTGAGAGGAAGTGTATAATATTTTGAATATATTTACTTTCCTTGTATGTGTAGGTTAAATATTTTTCTATTAGCACTACAATTGTATCTTTATATAAACCTCTTATATGAAGAAGAATAATATATTTGAAGCATACTATATCATATCGAATCTTTATTTTCTACTTAGGTATAACTACAAGAATCTTCAAGTAGGTTACTTGTTATGGAGATAAAAGGAACAATTTTCATTATGATCAGACAAACTAGCAGCAAGATGATACAAATAATTTACAAAACAAGGAGATTAAAAACCTGTAATAAATGCAAGGCTAAAAGCTATCGATCGGAAGAAATAAATGCAAGGCTAAAAGCAATATATATCAACTTCCTGAATCTTAAATTGAAGGGGACCATTTTCTTTTGCCATCCATCTTTTTGCTGCAGAAGAATGGAGAATGATATATCAGTACTGTTGGAATTGAAATAAGTAGATACTGCTGAAGCGGCGCCACCCACTTTTCAATCGATTACAGATGTGACTAATAGGCTCTCTTTCTCTAATCTGTACCTTTTGCTTCCACTTCTAACGTTGGATATATATTTGTTTCCCGGGGACGTCTGCTGTGTACACAGTACTTTGTGTACTCACCTTGTCTGGCTGACGACGTCAAACACAGTGACACAATGAAATTAAGAATTTTTACCCGTGATATGAAGTGTGTTATCGTCATTTACCTACTGAACAAATACTTGACAAGGCCCTCCACCAATTTGTACTGCTCCTCAGTAGACCACTCGCTACCAAACTAGTGTCATGCTTGAGCCCCGTCACATACTCAAGAAGGAGAGAAGCCCCTGAATCCCTGATGTTGGACTCCATCGCCATTTTCTTTTTCGCTTTATTGCTTCCACTACCAAATCCCCAGTTCCTCTTCACACAATCAACTCAAACCAAAGCACAAACCTTTCTCAAGCAACTCAAATTCCACATCGAGTAAACCTAACGCTACACTCCCACAATCAAACACAAGCACACAACCAATCAGTCACAATCAAACACAGCCAATCGACCAACCAATCAAAAATCCTAGATTGTAATACCTCAATTAAGCACCAACCCAACTACCATGACCGATAATTAACAATATAAACTCTAAATTTAACACATAAACAATTTGGAAATCTCCCAAACTTGAGCAAAAGCCAAAACAGAAAATTTCCCCCAAATTCAATTCCAAACGATTCTATCTCTCCCCAAATGATTTATGTTTTTCCCTCAATAACACAAGATTGGGTATTACCCAATTCAAGCTCTCGCTACTGTTCCAAAAAAAAAAAAAAAAACCCAGCAATCAAGTTACCCACCTCGATTCAGTTAGATTGTGGATGATAATATTACTAGAGGTCACACAGCTCACGCGCTAACAGGACGACGGAGCTTAACAGAGAGTTAATTTGCACGCGTCAATCGCAGTTTAACACGTACTCCCGACAGCCAAAGTGACGATGTACTACATACATTCCAGAACTCACCAAAGTGGACACGTACTCCAAAACAACAACAAAATTTCAGATGTTTTGGAGCTAGTTTGCTATATTAAATAAATACGCACAAATGACATAAAAATGACAAATACAGATTTTGGTTTTAAAATTTGGAAAACAATGAAATAAAACTAGCTAGCTAGGGAAGATGCAATACACCCCTGACAAATCACACACAAATCAATTTGTTCAAATCTAATTCAATTAATCTTGATGAAGATGTTTAGGTTGGCTCCAAAACCTATTACGAACACTCCTTTCAATAAAAAAAAAAACACCCTATTACGAACACTTTCTTGCTTTACACCTAAATTACAAAGTTACGATAAGATAAATTTGGTTGTGTAATTTTATACATTACAGTAAAACATTAATTCCGGTAGGTAATAGGGAAACGGACCGAGCCGAGCCGAGTCGGTAAAATAAGCCACTTAAGCAAATAATGACATCGACTCACGCGCTCATCCCGGCGATCTGCCTCCTACACTCGCGGCTCATTCGGCCGGCGCTCTCCTCCCACCGACGCGACCTCTCTTAACACCTCTCTCTCTCTCTCTCCCCACAAAAACCAAACCACAATCCCAAACCCCCCAATTTTTCACACAGCTCCGTTCCCGATGGGCGACCTAACGGAATCCCTGACGCCGTCAACCGCCACCGCCACCCCCAATTCCTCCTCAAACCCTAGGCCCATGCCGGTCCGCGAGGACTGCTGGAGCGAAGACGCCACGTCGACTCTCATCGACGCCTGGGGCCGCCGTTACGTCGAGCTCAACCGCGGCAATCTCCGCCAGAAAGACTGGCAGGAGGTCGCCGACGCCGTCAACGCTCTTCACGGCCACACCAAGAAGACGCACCGCACCGATGTGCAGTGCAAGAATCGGATCGATACCATCAAGAAGAAGTACAAGGTCGAGAAGGCTAGGGTCTCCGGAGGCTTCAATTCTTCCTGGCCTTTCTTCGATCGCCTTGATTCTCTGATCGGATCCACCGTCAAGAAGCCCTCGCCGTCGCTCTCGCCGCCGGTCGCCGTTCCCCTCCCGCTGGCGTACCGGAAGCCGTCTCCGGCGAGGCCGGTCGTCACGGCCGTCGCTCTGCCGCAGAAGCGGTCGGCGTCCGCGGCGGCGCTGAACGAGGGGTTCTTTAGGATGAATTACTCCGCCGTTGCTGCTGCGGCCGCGGCGGAGAATGACGACGATGATGACGAGGACGAGGAGGACGAGGAGGAGGAGGAAGATAACGACGACGGAGATGAGGAGGCGGAGGTGGAGAAGGAGAGGGACAGCGACGGCGAGATTGGTGGCGGTGGCGGAGGAGGAGTAGGAGGAGAAGGGTTGAAGAGATTGGCGAGGGCAATAGAGAGGTTTGGGGAGGTGTATCAGAGAGTGGAGGCTGACAAGATAAGGCAGATGACGGAGTTGGAAAAGCAGAGGATGCAGTTTGCGAAGGACTTAGAGATTCAGAGAATGAGTATGTTCATGGACACACAGGTCCAGCTGGAGCGGATCAAGCACGGCAAGCGACCGGGCTCTAATGGTGAGCCGAATCTGTCAGCTTTGTTCTGTATGCTATAGATTGTTTTGGTCTTGTTCTTATGAGAATCGATTTTTCGGGGTCTTGTTGGATGTTACTTGTATGCTTAATTTTGTTGAATAATCTATTGGCTTAAATTGATTGGACATTTGTGGATTGAGCAATGCTTTACATAACTGTGTGGTGTGGCAAATTGTACATAGTTCATTGACCAGCTATTACAGATTCAAGGATACAGCCTCGCTTCATCTCAGGAGATGTCTCTGTACTGTTGTGAAAGGGTCTCGTTTTAGAGCACCTGTTAATTTTGAAAACCTGACTTACCCTGCTCAAGGAACTAAAATAGGTTTCATAGTTGGATATCAGTAAGGTCATAGCTGTTCAATTCTAGGTACTTAAATTGGAATTAGAAAGGATATCTACCCTACGAGTATGAAATCCAGAACGAGCTGCAAGGGCTGTTGTCATGCAGTTCTGAGAGTGATGTTGTTTATCTGACATTTAGCTTTCAGAGTCTAACCACGTAAAGGAGCTATTCTAAAATAGATGCTCAGTGTATGAAATTGTGAACACCTATGGACAGTGTCAGTGTTTGTTGAATAGAAAACAGATACGTTGAAATTTTTTTATGCTTATGCATACTCAAACTTTCCTAGTAACCAATCCAAAAAGTTATATTTGACATGATGACTATTTGATCATCTCATTTGTTGTTTTCTGACCGTTCCTCTTTCTGGTACTTTTGTTTCCAGATAATGTCTTGGTTATTGTTTATTGTCTTTGGGTTCATCTTGTTAGTTGGAGCGCGTTTATGATAAATTGCTCTGTTCAAATTGAAAAAGTTGTTGTCCCTTCTCTGTTTTTCCTTTTAAAAGGTTTTTTTCTTTATATATGTAATTAAAGGTTAATTTGTAAATTGGTTTGGTTATTTGGCTTGGAATTTGCATACATTCTGGGGTCTCCTTGGATAGATACAGGATGCAAAATCAAATCCTTTCTTGGTTCTATGGCCTTGTTGGCTGTTTTATTATTTGGCGTATTTATTCTTTCATCCTAATCAATCTGAATTTGTTCAAATCTTTTTTATGCCCCGGATCTGATAATATGATTTCTTGTTAATTTTATTTGGAGTAGGGTCATAAAAAGGTCTAGGAAATGGTTTTTTAAACTTATCGAGTGAGGTATTAATGATCTATCCCTTTGAGACATTAATATTTATCATATGATGAATGTTGATGATACAAGAAAGCAGTTCGCTATCTGGGATGAAAGACCTTAGCATGGAATTTCCCTTTCACAGTTTTTAGTTTTTTTTTTTATCATATAGCTTATTCTATTGGAAGAATGTGCTGTGAGAGCAAACATATGTACCCTGTTAATTACAGTGTCTAGTACTTTATATGGAATGCTTCCCTTGCATCCTCTTAGTTTTATAGTGTGATTCATTATTGTAACAAACATAAGTTTTTTCACCTCTGACTTTCTTTAACATTTGTTCTATAGGAGTTTTTTTCTTTTTGTTCATGGGATGTTATAGTCTGTAGAGTTGAGATGTTGACATAGTATATAAATTTGTAGTATGGAAGAACACGAGTTTTTCTTTGAATCCATTCATTAAAAATCCTTTTTATTTTGTAAAAGTGAGAACGTACTTAGTAGACCTGAAGAAATGACTTGACGTTGAATCAGGTCATAACTGATAAGGATTGATGCAGAAGCTCATTAAGGATTGATGTATGTGAGTAGCAATGCACTATGGTTTACACAATACTTTCCATTAAGCTATAGAACTAGCTTGTTTATACCCTGAGTTGCATATTCTGTTCCTTTGTATTCTGTTTTTCTGTAGATTTTTTAAGATCTGTTTTATGGTTCTGTTTTGCAGATATATATAGCTAGCCATGTGCAAGAGAGCTGTAATGGTACATGCGAAGCATCTGTAGTATCTTCTTGATTAAGTACATATTGTTCCTGCTGATACTGGCCTTAGAGAAAGCTTCTGGCAGAGCATTCTTAAGTGACTATGGTTCTTCTTAACCTGGCTCTTGTTCCATCTACTTATCATGTTGGGTGTTTGGCAGTTGTACTTGGCCGATCAGATTGGTCCAATGAATTTTCTTTTTCTGCTGTAATAGTTTTTAGTTGTATTTAAGAACACAATCTAGTTTCATTGCAATACAGAAGAGTAGGCTAGGCAAGTGATTGCATCCGGGACAGCATGTTCGACTTTAACATTTAGTCGGTAAACTATTAAGTAATATCACCAATGTTAGTTCCTGTTGTTAGATGTTACTCAACCTGTGATGATTTGTACATTCTCTTCCATTTCTGCGCCTACTCTTACACCAGCAATGGTGTTTAGAAGTTACAAATGCTTTATGTAGTAATCGAATCATCTCCAGTTTTGTCAACTTCCTTGAATCGAAAAACACACACACACACACACTCTCTCTCTCTCTCTCTCTCTCTCTCTCTGTGAAAATCCTACAGATCAATTCTCACAGCAACGTCTACCTCTTAGGGCAACTCCAACAATGACACAATAATTGGGTCTTGGTCTTAAAATAGGACTCTTCATCTCCAACAAGAAGTTGATCTAGAATCTGGATTCCAAGACCATCGTTTCCAATCAAAACCTATAACCGCAAGTCTCCATCAACCATTTCGCCACACGTTTTTGTGTATAGATATTCGCATGCCCCCTTTGAATGTGTACATGATACATCGTGTTCAACCACAACCTAAACATTCTGTAGTACTATGACACCTTTTCATGGCTCTCACCAATTAGGATACTAGCCTTTCTATCTCTTCACTTTGGCCCTTTACGAGAAAACCATGCTGGAGCGGCACGAGGAGTGGGCAGCTCGACATGGACCAGCTTACAAGGATGCAGAAGAGAAGGCGAAGGGGATCAACCGATCAAGCGCTTTTTGATCTTCAAGATTCAACTTCAAATTCATAGAAGCTTTTAACAAACAGATGGAGTACCAAAATCGCACACTAAGCTTGAACGAATTCGGATATCTAACCAACGAGGAGTACGTTTAAGCAGCGCGTAATGGCTACTAGAGCCTATCCGATCCTTGTCCTACTCCAGAAAAGCTACAAGATTTAAGTATGGAAATGCATGTCAGGTCAATCGACTGGTAAGCCTTTATATCAGATATTCTATGCATATAAGTGATACGATATAACTATTCTTTTCCTTATGCCACTTGTGTTGTTCCAATGTACGTTGAGGGTATTGTGGGGCATTCTCAGCAGTTGCAGCTACAGAAGGGATCAACCACCTTGAAACTGGATGACATAATTCCACTATCAGATAGAGCAATAGCTTGTAGATTGTGAAACCGGATACGAAGATAAATTAAGGTGGTGAAGCCGTGAAGGTGGTCTAATGAATAGTGCCTTCCGGTAAAGCAATCAACAATGGCCTAACAACTGAAGCCAATTACCCATACAGGGTGTAGACAGAAGTTGCAAAACTCAGAATGCTAAATCCCAGCAGGTAGCCTCCATATATATAATTGACAGAAATTCTTGTATCCTTAATTATATGCATGGCTTGAATATTTGTAAGGAGATGATTATGTACTTGCGTAATATATAATAACTGTCATTGATGTTTCTCATATTTTCTACTATATATTCAGAAACTTAGATCGAATTATATACTTGATTTTATACCAAGATCTCTCAGACAGATATATTGCGCGCAGAAGAGCAGTATTTAATGAGTGATGCTAGCTAATTTATAATCTGATTTACACCATTAGATAAGAGAAACAGCCAGATGTAATATGGAGAGCTACACAGATATAGCATATTGTTTGCTAGCTTTAGAACATGTCTGGGAAATTGTAACTAGATCGAAATTAACTTACAAGAGGTGCATGTACTAGATTGATCTCCATGCAACTACTTAAAACTTTAAAATTAAGTAAAACAAGTAGGGTTTGAATTAGCTAGCTTGCTGTAGTACGTAGTAGAGATTATTTAGAGCTAGGCTAGCTGATATAAGTCGCAACATATTTCAACATTTTCCGAGGAAGAAATACAGATTACGACCACGCTATATATATCCACCTCATGCGTCCGAATGACCCTCCTGCAATGACATCACACAAAAATGACACAATGTTAATGTCTTCAACTCTCATTGCTTTAACATCAAAGACACTAAACTGTATATCTGGTTTAAACATCAAGAAACTGTTTAACATCAAAGACACTAAACTCTATATCTGGTTTAAACATCCATGCTCATTCAATTGTCCATATCTTTAATTTCTTGGACAATTCTAATTTGAAAACAAACAGAAGAAAAAAGAGTGAGTTCCTATTTAAGCAAAATATGAGTACCGACTATCTGCTGCAACTATTTTCTTCAAGAAAGGTTGAATGATCGTCCATAGAAACAGGTTGTATTGCTCATTCAATTATATACCTGGGGGCTATTTTAAGTCTCCTATTCAAATAAGGTATCGGTTCGAGTAATAGTGAAAGTAGGGGAAAGTTATTATTAGTACTTCCATTGACTCATTGTAGGTGTGAAGAGTTATTGTACTAAATTTCTGTCTGTTATGAAATTCAATCATCACAATTTTGAGATTCTATATATATCTCTCTTAACTTAATTTCCTCCATTTGTATCTGCTGTGATGCGAACATACCTAAAAATGTCAGCTAATTTCATATAATTGAATCAAGAAAAGTCATGTAGCTAGGTTCACATCCTTTTTGTATTTTTATGCAAATAGTAGTGGTACTGAAAACCATAGAATGTATAATCAGTTCCAAACTAAAATCATGAGCAACAAGTTTAATTAACCAATAGCTAGCTAATTGAGTTGTTTAATGTCCATAGAATCCTGATTGTGTAGAATGCAATAGAATAGTATCTCAACATATACAAGTCAAACATCCTTTTACAGTCCTAGCTAGCATATATAAAATCAATGTTTATCATGCAAAGATGTACTAATTAGGACGCATTAGTGATTTAAGTAAGCAATCTAGCTACGAAAGGCAGCTTTGATATCTCCTAGCTTCTTTAACGAGATATTAAACATATTCCCTATGGTTTTGGTTCCACCACTAGAAAAGGTACAATAATATATCGATCACTGCATGCATGATGATCCCTATTTGTACACAATTAGAATCATACTGTTGTTAATTTATAATAAGAACATCTCGGTCTCATTTAGATACGTACGTTATTAGTTCCTACTTTGTTGATTATACAGCTCGCATGCAACGTACGTACGTACATCTCTATATTTATACGTATATCCACACTGTATTTGGTCGACTAGGGAGCACCAAATCGAACAGAATCACGAAAGAACCAAAAACAAATGAAAAGAGTACAAACCAAGAGATGAGAAAATGGTTAATTTATTAACTGTGAGGACAAAACTAGAAACAGAGTTTATGACTATTGAGATCGATCCAGAGATATAGGTCATATTGAAGTGAAATGTCACCAAATTAGTTAACTAATTAAGTTCTCCATCACTCAAACTTTTATGCCTGCAGTTCAATTGAGTAGCTGGTGATTTTGATAATTAGGGTTTCATAGGTTAGGGTTTTGAGGATTGAAATCTGAGAGATACGATACTGTATTTTACCCGTTAATTAGTTCGAAATCAAATCCAATTCTACTTGTTGAGAACCCATTTATATTATCTGCTTCAAGAGTAAACTTGTCTGTTAGTATGAAGCTGCTGTATTGCTATAATTAACCAGCTAGTTACCATATATGATCGAACTGTTTTCAGATTTCAAATTAAAGCAGAAGCTAGCTGAAAACTAATTATCACTATTATATATATAGTTAGTACCTAAGTAAAAACAAAATTAGATTTACCAATAATCGATCTGCTGAAGCCCGAAGCACCTAATCAAGAAGCGATTTGCTTCAAACCCTTAGCCTCATCGCTAATCGCCTTGAGCTGATTGTTCCTCCTCTTCTTTTTCTTCTTGTACGGGATCCCTCTCGCCTTAGCTTGGCACTCCTTCACTTCCCTCAGGTAAACCCGAATAGCTCCGTTACCGAAAGGATTGGTCTCCGGTGCTCCCCCATGTTCCTCATATGCTGCCCTGAGGCGCCCTATCAGGGCGTCGAGGCTTCCCCAAGCCTGCCTGAGTGGGCAGGTGCAAGGAGCAGGAGGGTCAGGCTGCCCAAAAAAGACACAACAGTGTAAGTGCACCTTGGTCTTTCCAAACTGGTCGAGGTAGCGAAGGAAGTCGAGGACGTGGTTGAACTGGCAATGGGACATAGGAACTGGAGGGGTCTGGTTCTTGAGGTACTGACCGAAGGTGTTCCAGTCACGGCGCTTCTGAGACTCGTAGCGGCTGAGCGGTGGAGGGTTTGGTTGCTGCTGCTGCTGATGATGATGATCGGCGTTAGTGGATCGTGAGGAGGAGGCCTCGACGGAATCTTTTCGTCTATGATCTCCAGACATGTTTGGGAAGAAATGAAGAAACGGCAGGGAGGTGAGAAAAAGAGAAGACAGAGGTGTGAGAGAAGAATAGGTTAGTGCAGTGATGAAGGAAAAAAGATTGAAATCACATCTTTGGGTCTATGAGAGGACATGTCGTGGGGCCTATGTAAATGCTTTGTGTTTCTCTTTTTTCTATCCCTAGCTTAGCTATCTGGCTCCCAAACACTCAATCCCTCTCCTTTCTCACTGGATCCTTCTCATTTTTAAAGTCGTGCTATTAGCACTAAGTAGTATTATATTGTTTCTAAAGGAATTTATAATTATAATGTATGGTATGGTACTCATAATCCAAAACAAATCTAAGCAAAAATATGGGTAAGAATAATGTTATGTCTGTGCTATCATCCATGCAATTATTACTCATTTTCATCTTTAGTTTAGTCAGAATATGATCGATGATCATGATTCATGACATAGTATATATGGACCCTGCAGGTTAATTACATATGTACAAGAAAAAGACATAGAACTTTACTCATTCATTCAGGATATTTAGGATAGATATACATGGCGGTTACTTCATAGTATCAATAATTAGGGATCTTTTAGCTAGCCACTTAGATATATTAACTTAAACGACACATGATGCATGGAACAGTTATACATATACAACAATTATGATTTTGAGTTTCCTTACCCATAAGATAGAACTTCAAATCATGACTTGCGGCTTCCTTAATTACCCATTATTGTGTAAATTTTGATACTCTAATTTCTATATAATATTGACAGCAAGATATGTTAGGGTTTTGAGAATAACATTATGATGAATCTATTTCCTCCCTTAGTTAATAGTAACTGCACTTGGTAACTTGGTAAGCACAGAGTACGTGCTGAAGCCAGTCTAGCTTCTATCTGGATGTTAGAAAATAATACCAATTAACAATACTATCCATGATCTTCTATTCATCCCACTATCTTATTTTATGTTTTAAGAACCAATAATTCACATCCTCGTATTATTATTTTAAGGTTGCCACTGTTTGTTTACCGTTGAAGTTTGTGTATTTACGTTGTTAAGTCAGGGCAACGTTAGTTGCAGCTGTCTCTGTTCTCCGCCCTTTTTCATGATCTACATGAATGGTCACAAGAAAACTCGTAGAGATATTCCTGGGGGTGTTTGAACTTTGAACAACGACAAGGATTCATGATCATCTTGCATTTTTACGGTCGGAAAGTAAATCTGTGGAGATAACTTATTTTTACTGGTTTAATTTGGAAATGATCGAGTCGAATCCTATCGTGGGGTAAATCCAAGAGAACATCAACATCAAGACTTTTTCTGGTTCTAGTGCAGTGTATCCCTGGATGCATGGATCCAAAATAGTATACAGTTGATTTAACTCTTCCTTTTGTTATTGTTGAACCCGTGTAGCGACAGAACACATTCTTCTTTTGGCCAAACCCTAATTCTAATAGGCTACTTTTATTAGTTTACACACGACTTGAAGTTAGTGGCCAAATTTTTGGTATTAGGCTCGGAAATTAGAGTGGATATGCAGTGAGCTAGCTAGGTAATTAAATAGCAATTATATGATCTGTTTGCATCAGATTCTAATCATTTTCAAGTCTAATACACGGTAATACATGCACCAGAAGAACAGTTGAAGTGATTTGTTATATTATCACAATTAGACGCATATAATTTGTATTAATCTACATATATATATAAGAGTTCATAATTTTCTGATTGATTAGTAAAGTAAGAGAAATACAGATCACATTAACATTTTGTAGAAATTTACATTTAGAGAAAGCAGTTTGGATTATACTTGCATAAAATTGTTTAGAACAGTACGTACTGGAAATAAAAGGAAGAAACAGTTCATCTGCAATGATGATGATATGAAGGTAAGTAAAGAATGCAAGACATCGAAACGAGGAGTATGACTTAAAACGTGGAGACATCTTTGAGAGGGAGATGGGTCCGAACCCTTCGTTTATGTTCATGATGCAATAATTACGAATGTTGCTTCCCAGTCGTTCAAAAAACAAATTCGAATAAGAGAGGTTAGAACATTCTGAGAATCTAAAACATCTGAACCTCGATCACTTGGATCGATCAAGTCCTGATGGTAAGGTAATTAGTTGGGTACACAATACATGAAGTCATGAACAATAAGAAAACATGGCTTCCAATTACGGCGTGCCCTAGCTAATTAAGCTGATTACCCTTTTCTGGTGATCGATTTCTTTTCTTTTCGTTCCTGGTTTTGACATGAATCGATCAAAACCTTTATATACAGTGCAGCTTTTCAGCTTTTTGCCGATTAAGATGGTGGGTGGTGGAGTAGTAGTGGTAGCAGTAGTAGTACTAAAGGCCGGCAAACAACTTAAACTTTCTCGGCAACCAATTAACCACACAGTTTTACATGCAAACAGTAGTTGTAGTTTGGATCGATGATTGTATCTCTTTATAGATATGGTGTTCGATCGACCAGGTCCCCTTATTGACAAGTTACACGCCCTTCCAAATCATTTTGCTCGCTCTAGCATAAATATATATTTCCAGTGTTCCACTTCTATCAGTTCAGTTCTTCAGTGCGCTCAGAATAGCAGAGCGTAGGTCCAATTCATGGGACCTTAATCCTTCCTTCTGTATAAAGATACTATAGTGCTTAATTGATTGCCGTAATCTTTTCTATACATACAACCGGCCTATATATATTTGATCAACAGGAAGAGAACGATGATAAGATTATAGTGTACGGGAGCCTTACACTAACAAGGAATCATATCTATGAATTACGAACTTAATACTAACACTTCTCAAATTAAGTCCTAATTAAATGTGCTCTGGATAGCAATTCACTACTTCGAAAATAATTCCTTGAACACATTGTTGTGTGTACACTATACAAGGTATTTCATATACAGAACCATTTTTGAACGATGATGTTACGATTTGACACCGGATTTAATTAGTAAATAATGATTAATCATGCATAATGTAAAGTAGAATACGAATGCTTAGGGCATATATATGATTTCGTGGAAGAACAGACGTTCTGATAAATATGATCCTCAAATAATGAGAAGATCTTGTGTGGGACAACTAGGTACACATTTGTGTTTATTATTCCACCTCCCAACGTGGACAATGGGACCGCGTGTTCGCTTATAAAGAAGTATCACCACTACTACAGTTGCACACTATTTCTCTCTCGATCCCCTTTGAAACGATCAATTGACGTTCGTACAGTGTGTGTATGTACACGAGAAGTGAAGGAAATACAAATTGAGATGTTGATAATTATAATGTCCGAATAGGGGTTGGGCACGGCCGAGACGGGTCACAAATTTAGCGGGACCAGGACTGGACCAATAGAACTGTCATCGGACCGGGCTTCCACCTGAACATTTCCAGGACCGGCCAAAGTTCGGACCGGCCAAAAATTGGCCCGTCATTCAGGCCTTCCGTCCTTCACAACCATATCATAAAACTGAAGCTCACATTGACACAATCAATCAGAAACAACTCCTTTAGTTTCTCTTTCAAAATCCAAATTAGTTGGTCCAATTAATTCAAAGTTCAAATTCAGAACGAAGAAACGACTCACATATATATGGACTATAGTTGACGATTTTCGACAACTCGACAAATATCAGTTTTAGGATTTGATCGATGGAGGTTGCGCTAGACAACGACTTGGTGGTCGGCGTCGGGGTAGGCGGCAGCGAGGGTTTTGGTTTGTCACTGCAAACCTTGATTTTGCCTAATACTGCTCATGAAAAGGTTAGATTTTGTGGCTATAGGACTATGGGTAGGATTATGAGGGGCGATTGTGAATTGCATGGATCAACAAGAATGGAGGGTTTAAGGGTGGGATTGAGAAGATGAAGATGAATCGGGAGAGTGGGAAACTGAGTCGATTGAGTGCTTGAGCCAAATTGAAGAAGATGAGGGTTTGGGGGTTGAGTGCTTGAGTCGATTTGGCAAAGTGGGAAACTGACTAACGATGAAGGCTGAGGGTTTTTTTGGTAGGAGACAAGGGTTGAGCGTTTATGTTTGAAATTAGAAAGAAAACTGAGTGCATCTGAGTTGATTTATGAAAGTAAGAAATTGATGTCGGGGCTTTCGGGTCATAAAAAGTTAATAATATTAGGAACCGGGCCCGACCCAATATAGTATTGGGACCGACCCAAACTGACTTTTCCTAAAGCAAATTCAAAAAAAAGCCCGGCCTGGCCGGTTCAGGTCGGTTTACCGGTTTGTTTTTCAGTCACAGGCTTTATGCTCAACCCTATGTCTGAGTTCAAACTCACATTTGTTGTAATAGTTTTAAAGTATAAATTATCATGAAATTAGCGGGATTGAATGGAACTATATGGGTTAGCTAGTTAATTTAATAACTTCACTTAACAAAAAAAAGGGGAAAACGTACATAATGAGATTAGTTGGTGATGTAGGACGAGATTTGAAGCCAGAAGATTTAGTCTTAATTATCTGATTTGTGTTTTAGTAATTTTAGCTTTTAAATTTGGATTCTTAAGAATAATTGTTATATTATGATTGTGAGTGTATTAGGTTTGGATACCTATATAAGCACTATCATTCTATGTATTTGAGACATCTTTCATATAAATAAAAACCCTAATATTAGAGAAGTTCTCTATATTTCTTGTGGCTCTGCCGTAATTGCTAGTGGATTCTAACTTATCCCCATATGACTTTCAATGCTTGACGAAACCGCCTACTATCATGTTCACGCTTCCCGCATCATTTGGTATCAGAGCGGGATTCACCCGCTTCTTAGCAGACGATGGTCCATGGGAGTAGTTCACACCGTCAACCTCAACGACGCTGGTCGTAGGATATCTATCCAAAAATTGAAGAGGAACATACCAAGGGATTTGTCCTGAGTTAACCTTATTAGTTCATGAACCTCCTTGACGCTGGTTTTGGAGTATCTATCCAAAAATTGAAGAGGAACATGCCCAGGGGTTTGCCCTTGGTTAACCTCATCAATTCAATATGAAAAAAGAAAAAGAAAAAAGATGAGATGATGGGTATTCAAGAATATGGATTTGATGGCTTATCAAGTTTTATTCCTATGATCGAGTTGTATCCAAGAGGAACTCGAGGTCGAGTTCTTTTCAAGTGGAGGAGTGTGATGTAGGACGAGATTTGAAGCTAGCAGATTTAGTCTTAATTATCATATTTGTGTTTTAGTAATTTTAGGCTAGTAGTATTTTTGTTTTAGGATTCTATTATTTTAGGTTATTTATTTCCTTTTAAATTTGGATTCTTAAGAATAATTGTTTGATTATGATTGTGATTGTATTAGGTTTGGATGCCTATATAAGCACCATCAATCTACGTATTTGAGACATCTTTCATATCAATAAAAACCCTAATATTAGATAAGTTTTCTATATTTCTTGTGGCTCTACCGTAATGGCTAGTGGATTCTAACTTATCCTCATATGGCTTTCGACACTTAACAGAGCCGCCTACTATCGTGTTCACGCTTCCCACATCAGTTGGACTTCATATGTCTAAACTTAACTGTTCTTTGTACCCTCAATTAGAATAATCTAAATGATGAAAAAGATGGTAAGTATTAAGCAGTGCGTGCGTATGTATGGTGCAAAAAACAAAACGCTAATCAAATGGTAAATTGATGGAAATTATGTAATTGAAAGTTACTATATATATATATATATAGTGAGGCCGGATATGAAGCACACGTGTGTAAGTGCGCACGGAGCTCCGTTGGCCATCGTCAGGCGCAGACAACGGCGCGCCTCCACCCCAGCGGACTCCAGCAGCGTTCCCGATCACTTTCCCTCCCCGGCGTGTCCGCCGAATTCTAGTTTTCCAGCGAGATCACCCAAAACTTCAAATAAAGTCGATCTCGCCGAAAACTGGAATTCGGCCGCCTCGCCGGGGATCGCCGGAGAGGAAAAATGATCGGGGACGTTGCTGGAGTCCGCTGGGGTGGAGGCACGCCGTCGTCTGCGCCGGACGGCGCCGGACGGTGGCGAACGGAGTTTCGTGCGCACTACGGACGTGCGCTCCACATCGTTTTCGTATAGATATATATATACACACACACATGCTCGATCAGAGGCGCACGTCCGCACCGGCCTTAAAGTACAGACATCCCTCTGTTCTCCACCGTTTGGCGCCGACGATGCCGCGCTTTCACCCCAGTGGACTCCATGATAGCGACCGAAACCGGGCGTTTCAATTAAAAACAATTTTGTGTGTATAGTATATAGCAAATAAAAGTATCGTTATAAAAATCGAGGATTGAGGGTACCTTTACAATTTACTTTAATTACAAAACAAGAGAAAACAAAAGATGATAGTACTAGATATATGGGGTTTTGTGATTATAAACAAGAGAAAATAAAAAACAAAATAAATAAGAAAAGATCAGATGGATGAGACGTTAGAGACTTGGAAATCCACCACCAATTATGTTTCAAGACATGTTAACAACCAAAACTTCAATCATTAAGTCGCAAATCGGTATCAATCAAGAACAAATCGTGAACGCACTGCGTAAGTCTTTATTATTTCCCTTGAATACTTAAGCAAGATGAATGCACCATTACTAAGTCTTTAGAATAACCGATCAAGGTATAGATACTATCCTATCAACAAATTATTCTAAGCATTAAGATCAATGAAAGTTTAATTGAACAAGTATGCAAAACTAGTGTGGAACGTTTACCTAGCATGCAATCCTTTTTATTTGGTTTCACTATTGTCCTATAGGTTTTACTACTTTGAATTAAGCCGTATTAACCGTTAAGGAGATTAAACAACATAATTCTAGCCCCACTCACAAGTTCATAATATTCTATGTTGCGTATACATGAACATAAACAAGCAAGAGTTCTCCATAAACCAAAACCAAATAAACAATTTGAAAGACTCAATAATTCGAAACCAAAGTTCAAAACAATATCTAAAACATTCTTGAGGCTTCAAACCTTGCCTCTAACTAAGAGAATTCAGCTACACATTGCTGCAAAATCACACAAGGAGAATAAAAGATGCCAAAAGAAAAGTAAACCGTAGATGATGGAGAGATCAATGATGGCTTGACGACTTCCTTGTGCGAGTCTGTAACTATAGAGGTTCTGATGATGTGAGATCGTCGGCCTCCTCTAATCTTCACGTCCTCTCCTTCTTTTCTAGCTGTGATTAGGGTTATGAAACCCTCAAAACTCGTCCATGGGCTTGCCAATGTGGTCTGAGCCTCAAAATATAAGTTTTGGTCCAAATTAGAAATCCGGGCAGACTGACATTCGACCACTCAAATGATCATAACTTCTTCTCCAAAATAGGTATTGACAATCTGTAAAAAGTTCTGGAAAGTAGACTCTTGTAGCTTTCCATTGATATATGGCACATCTCTTGGATCGTTGTGAGCTAATCACAATCTTCTGTCGAATTTGACTGATAATTTCTAACAGATTTTCTGATTTCTTTCCTTGCACAACATGAATTTTTTTTCCTTCAAGATTTATCCTCTTTTGTCTCTTTTGGGCTCCTCGGCTTTATTTATGACCTAAAAACACAAACTTAGTTAATATGAATATTGTTAAAAGAATTACATGGCTAAATAGGGTCGGAAATACATTATAAACGTAGCACTATGTGCTCCTATCACTCCAGCAGCGTCCTCGATCACTTTCCTTTCCCGGCGAGTCTGCCGAATTCCAGTTTTCCGGCGAGATCACCAAAAACTTCAAACAAAGTCGATCTCGTCAGAAAACTGGAATTCGGTGGACTTGCCGGGGAGGGAAAGTGATTGGGGACGCTGCTGGAGGCCGCTAGGGTGGAGGCGCGCCGTCGTCGGAGCCGTAAAGTGGAGAACGGAGGGACGTCCGCACTTTAAGGGCTGTGCGGACGTCCTCTTTGGAACGGCTTCG
>NC_020493.1:7366702-7419362 GCF_000184155.1 Fragaria vesca subsp. vesca | reverse complement strand
GATCATCTCTGCAAAATTTCAGCCAATTGATTATCATTAAGGCACTCAAAACTGCGTTTTTTGTTTATAAGCATGAACGTTTCAAGTTCGATAGAATTATGTGCATTCATTGGTTTAATCGAGTTTGAGTGCCTTAATGATAACCAAATTGGCTGAAATTTTGCAGAGATGATCTATACATTAGTATCTAAAGACTAGACGATAGAGATGTGAAAATTCGATTGAAAAGTGAATATAAAGTAGAAATCTACACCGTAAGAATAAATACAGACATCCGCACATGAGAAAATCTATATATATATATATATATATGATATATACTTTAAATCCTAAAGATTGATCTGATCGAGTTTATCATCATGGGTCATAGATAACGATTAATATCAATAAATTCAGAACCACGTGTTGTGTTGCACCATAAATATTCTTTAACTTTTTTGTGACAGAGCAAATCAACATGCATATTGCTGATTCGATAAACTTCATCTTTAGATTCATTAGGAGTTTCAGTATATTGATCCAGTGAAACTAAATATCATTTCTACATATGATCTTTAATAATTCCTCTTCTTTTTTCTCATTCAATTAAAATATGCGGAAACGAATTGATATGACACGAACAATCGGATAACTAAGAGATAATTAAAGCAAAATCAATCGAGACATATATCATTAGCATCTTAACACCATCAAACTATCTTCTTCTTTTGTATTGGATTAGACGATGGGAGAAGGAGCTAGGGCCACTCTAAAGGCAAAATTGTGAAGTGTCGAGTCATTCAAATGGGAAAGAGAGGAAAGCTGCTCAAATGCGTATTGCACTGAATCTCAGTAGTTTGCTTTATAAGACAAAAAAAATCAAACTAGATTAGGAGAGGTAGATTGAGATCGATGCTTAATTATTCTTGCTACAAACTTATATAAGCGTTTACGCTAACGTTTAATTATTTCAATCCCACCTCTTTTAATTTCTTATCAGAACAACACGTGATTCTTGTCCAATTGTCTTTGACCGCATGATCTAGTCAAAACCCTAGCTATTTCAGTTGGGCCGTGCCGATTTGGTTGCCTATAGGCCAGGTACTGGGCCTGAAAGAGTTTTATGCCGACCCATGCATTAGAGCTAGGGCTTTTGTACACTATTTTCTTTGATCGTTTGCTTGTATGGTATGGCTATTGGGGAAATTTTCATATAGATTCTAGTATTGATCCCATGGTATTGAAACAACAAACGATATTTTTTGTTGTTGTGCTTAGCTTCACTTAGCTTCTTCACACTTAACTATATGAGCGTGGGCATGAGTATGATCACTCTCATTAGACATAATTAAACACGCACCAATTATACCATTAGCCTCTCATTTGGATTATTGGAAGGAAAATGCAGAAAACTTAAAGAAAACACAAAGGAAGCTCTGGACGTACTACATCGTGAAATTCATTGATAGTCATGTGAAGAGTGCACTACATGCATCCTTTATAAAAGCAATATGGATTACAAGCAAATAAAGGTTACAAGTTAAATGACTGTGCGTACTACTCTCTCATATGGTTAAGAAACAGTCGAACACCATGCCTGTGTTTAAGATATGCGGAAGAGCCTTGCCAAACTCATCGGATCTGTGATATCAAAGACAAGTGCATGCTGTAGCTATGAGTCTCTTTCAATGTCGTCCTTAATTAAAGAGACTTGGTTTTTAACAAATCAACTTCCCTGATTTGGTCATCAAACAAAGGAAGGTTTTTTTGCCTCGCCAGTTCTGCGCATAACACCGTTCTGATCGATCATAGAACATGCCGATCTGTAAAGACAAGGCCGGTTGCTGAAAATTGCTGCAAATGGTTCCATATAAGCAAGTGTAATATATAGCAGTAGTGAAGATGATCATTCCATGCAGTGCCTGCTAAAATGGAATGCATCCTTTACAAATCACTCTTGAGAGGAACAGATTGACATGTTGTGGCTCATGGCCTCATGCTGTGGTTTTTGTAATGGGAGGTGGCATTTTGGGACTTAATTATTCAGAAGAAAGCCTCTTGTTCATTATAAGGGTCAATGGGTCATGTGGGCGAGCATCTTCATAGTGCTCAGTGGTCACTCAAGAGAGAGACTTGTTCCAATCAATCTTGAGACTATTCAAAAAAATATTTGTAACGCTCTCAGTCTGCAGCGGTGTGACTATGTCATATGAAATTTAGTATTGATTATCATCAACAGGCTGTTCCATCCTATGCTGATTAATTAAGCTTTATAAAAATATCAAAGACTGCTTTCAAGTTTAAAATACTGAAGCTAGGAGATCGATAGGTGAAGCTGAGGTCTAAAACTCGTATAGAACTACTGTAACGAGTCATACAGGAAGGCATCACAATCAAGAATCGATAATCAAATTTTACAAATCAACTTCCCTGAATTGGTAATGATCATATTATTTCTTTATCAATCTCTCCCGTATACATTTATATAGAGTTTGGTTTCTGCTTTATATTTCTTACTTTTTCTGCAAGCTAGATATATGCACGTATCTCAAATCTTAACCACCACCGTGTTCTAGTTGTATCATTGTAATTCTGCACTGCAAACTTTGCTAGCTGCTAGGTGGCGGCAGAGCCGAAGTAGTGGCGTGGAAGCCCCGCCACGAAACCGCGCGCTGCTATTGTAGTGAAGGTTTAAATACCGATTTAGTAGTTCAATGGCATATAAAATAGCCTCCTTCTACATTTTAGGTATGACTTGCCATTCATATAGATGAAAACTCGGGTTCCCAGATTTCCATACTGCAATAATCTTCAAAGAAATTAATTGTTATATCTACCACTTTGATTATTAAACCCTTTCATCAGCATCAGTTGGTATTATTTTCATTTTCTTGGGGTGAAGTGAAGGCTAACTAAGATTCTGGACTGCTGATCTAATTGAGGTCAATTCTTCACCAAATTTTAAGATGGAGTGAGTCAACCCTACTCACTGACAGAAGATGGGGACCTTAATGTTTGTTATGCTATTGCACTTATTATTTGGACTCGAATCTTTGTGACATAGCTTTTCTTTTCTTTTCTTTTTGGTCTGAAGTTCTTGGCCTCTTTGGCTGAATGTTTTTAATTATTAGGTACTTTGCTTATGGAAAATTCAGTCTATAACGGTCAATTATTAAAGCTATCACTAATTTTTTAGGGTAATAAGAACAAAGGCTTAGGTTGATCTTCATAATGGAAAATGATGCAGGAAAAGAGTGATGAGGTGAACAAAAATTGTTATAGTACATAAGTTACTTTCACTATCATATTATCAAAATTTGCTGTGCATACAATCAGCATTTGGAATATCATTGTCTCTCATTTATCTATATCAACCTCCAATCACACACTCATCTTCCATTCCTACAAAGATACAAAGGACCTCAAGGACCCATAACTGTTCCACTTTTGCCCATCAAAATTCTGAAATTTCAAGGGCGCTCACATCCTCATATGTTTGATTTTCTAGTAACATAAAAGCTAGCGATATTTCAACAAAATTTTCAAAATAACTAGGATAAACAAACCTTAATATCATAGGTATATTTTGTGATTGGTACGAGCGATTCTTCTCTTTGATTATTTTCCATGTTTAGATTTCAGCTCATCTCCATGTCAATTTTCTACTTTAACCAACTACTTTTCATAGATAAATAAAAAATGATTAAGTATTACTTCAGACTATCACGTGTTAGAGTACAGAAAAATCTAAATCGTCTACGTGACATTATACTAAAACTAACTGATCTCATTCTTTTCAAAAAAAAACTAACTGATCTCATTAAGACTGTTACATCAATTTATAGAGACGATTTATAGACATGTAGTACTTCAAAACTATCGAAAAATTACTTCATATAATCTAAAACCTAAAATACATTTCCTTTTTATTTTGGGTAGTTCTAGGACACCAAAGTCATTATATGCAAACCCAAGTGCAATTCAAGTAAATAGACCACAGCTCCCAGACAATGATTTCCATTTTGCAAGGAATGGCTTGCAGAGTTGGCAATGTCCCCCCATTTCTGCTTCCCCTCATGCTCATCCCAAACACTCACACACACAGGGATTCAGTCCTTCTCAGCAGTTAAGCAGCTTCAATCATCCCACCTACTCTTTCTCCCTCCCATTTACTCAATTTCATTCATTCCTTCATTCAATGCCTGCTCTTCATTCATAAAGCGCTCACCTTTGTCTCTACCAAGCCATTAAATTCCCTCAAAGTTTTCATCTTTTCTGCTCAGAAATTAAAACCCAGAAAGAAAAAGATGCCTCTGGTGAGGTTTCAGGTGAGGAACGAGTACGGCCTTGGTCAGCCTCAGCTCTACAAAGATGCTAACAGAGAAGATCCCAAGGCCGTGCTTGACGGCGTCGCCGTCGCCGGCCTCGTCGGGATCTTGCGCCAGTTGGGCGATCTCGCCGAGTATGTATCTCCTCTGTTTCTCACTACCCTTTTGATGTTTCTTGCTTCTTCTTTGTGTGTTGCTACTTGGGTTTGGCTTTAGCTCATTCATTCACTCTGTGCATTTTACCGTTGGAGTTTTTTTTTTGTTGGGAGTTTGGTAAATTTTGATTCTTTTGTTGAAGTGAATGCAGTTTGTGGTTTTTGGAGTTGTACAAATTGGGTTGTGATGGATGAGAGTTTGAGTTTTGGTTTTGTTTTGTTTTGAATTATGTGATTGTGAGTTGAACTTCTGGTTTGCTCTTTGAGTTTCTGTTTCTGGGGATTTGTTTTGGTGCTTGGAAGGAATGAGAAACAGGAGTTAAGGAGAGGAAAATGTGCAGAGTTTTAGTTTGTACTGTTGGATTTTCATAGTAGCATTGACTCTATGAAGTGTAGTTAAAAAAAGACAAGGAATTCTTCTTTGTGATAATTTAGGATTTTGGAATTGAAGTGTTTCATGCAGTATGCACTTTCAGAGGTACTTGACATGAAAGGGCTCCGGATCCTATATCTGTGGGTTGAGTTGATTTGTGTTGTCCTCATAGAACATGTTCGTATCAGTTGCGCCTATCAGAAAGTTATAATATTGGGGGAACTACTAGATTTCGTGGTAGTTTCTGTTGGTAAAGTTGAAGCCTTTATTATGGTCAAGGATCCTCAATACCTGTTATCAATGACCTCAGTGTATTGGCCCTTTTAGGGACCCTTCATGCTGCCAGATTGAGTTCTAGTATCTTTTAGATTACCGGAGAGGTACTTAGGTTAGATTGTGACAATAGCAATATCACTGTACAAAAGATGTCTCTGGTTTAACAACATTATATATTTGACTGCAAAGATTAACTTGGCTGGAAGTTCTCTTGGCTGGAGATTGATGTTGAATGTGCTTAGGGAAACCTTTTCAAGTTGGGAAACACCAAAACTTGTAATTTTTTGCCCTACTTCTTGAATGCTGCCTACTGCAGTCTTACACTAATAAACTTTTGAGACATAGAGGATCATCATCCTATTACTATGAGAACTGTGGTTCTCTTGTTTTGGCGACCAAGTCTGAAACACAATGCGTGTATTCTAAGGTTGAAAATAATGATTATTCACTAAATATTCTTTATTCTCAAGGGGGCTTAAACTGTTTGGATATAGTTGAAGAATTACTTCATCTTGTAACAACTGTTTATTTCATGATATTGTCATAAAACAGTATTAACTAAGAAAAAATTTTAATGTGTAGATTTGCAGCAGAGGTTTTTCATGGCTTGCAAGAGCAAGTGACGACTACAGCTTCTAGAAGCCATAAGCTGATGGTTCGCGTTCAACACATTGAAGTTGCACTTCCTCCCCTTGAGAAGGCTGTACTTGCTCAAACAAGCCACATACATTTTGCATACACAGCTGGTATGGTTCTTATACCTCCTGTTGTAATTTATTACTTTAGTACTGTGTTTTATAAATGATTTGGGGACATGTGTTTATATGCAAGTTTGTTAGTCCACGATTGCATCTGCAAAATATGTGCAACAATTATAGTAACTTCTCTTTGATATGTTTCTTTATTGCGGAGGTGGTCTTGTCTGTACTCGATATGCTGTTTTCATTATCTTGATTATTAAATCATTAATAGATAACAGTTGCTTTGCAGGTTTAGAGTGGCATCCGCATATTAGAAGTGAAAGGCATCATTTCATCTACAATGACTTGCCACGATTTATCATGGATTCGTATGAAGAATGTAGCGATCCTCCGCGTTTGCACTTGCTTGACAAGTATATTCATTTTCTTTACATATTTTTACTTTATTTGGTTGTAGTGAAGTTTAAATTTGTTTTTGACCATTACATACTTACTTACATGATTGAACCTTCGCTTGCTCAGATTTGATACTGGTGGTCCAGGATCATGTTTAAAGAGATATTCAGATCCAACATTTTTCAAAAGAGCATCCGCTATCCCTGACGAAGCAAATGCTGAGAAACTGCAAAGAGATAGGAAGGCTCAAAGAAGCAAGGTATGCAATATTGTTTTTGAATTTAGCTCAAAAGCTTCCTTATTACATTGGAGAGCACACAAATTAAATTCATTGATAAGATCGTGCAGTGCAATAAACTCTCACTGTAGTTCTCATGATGATAACTTTTGTTTCTGCTATTATATTTTGTAATTTGTTATCAGGTTGTTACTTTAAGTACCTCAAAATTCTTTCTTGTCTGATTAAATGTTGCTATGGACAGAAAAAGAAAGGATCACAACATAATGGAGATATATCACGTTCTGCATCGATATCCAATCGCAGTAACAGGTTATCCTACAGATTCATTATGTTAACTCAAATACATTACGTATATTCATAAGATAAAATGCTTCTTATGGTTCCGTCTTTGATTTGATGGAACTAAAACACTTAATGATTTCTGACTGTGCAGAATGCAACCTATTTCTTCAAATGTGAATGGGCAAAGCTCACCTTCGCAAACTGTCTCCACAACTGACATGGCGGCATTGAAGTCTGACCTTGAAAACAATTCTAATTCTTTTGGTTCAAGAACTGAGTTAGGATATTATGAGTATGTTGCCCATTCAAGTTCCTCTCTGCAAGCCAAACCACAAGAATACAAGGAATCCCCTACTTCTGAATCGGTGCATCATGATGATACTCTTGAATCTGTTTTGCATGACGGTGAAATTGTGTTTGTAGATGGTAACTCTCCTGGAAGTTCATTACAGGACCAAGTTACCTCTGGTTCATCTTGTGGTAAATGGGATGAGAAGGCAGAAATAGTTGATCCTACTGGTCAACAGAAGTGTTTAGATGAAACTACAGAAATGCTCCCTACAATGGGTGGCGTGGATGCACATGAAGGGAGAGCTGGTGACAGTAGGAGTATTCAGCCAAAGGATTACCTCTTTGATGGCGAAAATATTTTGGAACCATCCTTGAGCAGGAACCAAATTGATGAAATTGTAAGTGAACCAGATGAACCAGACGCTTTCATGGATGCGCTTAATACCATCGAATCGGAATCTGAAAATGATCTTGAGTGTCAAACAAAACGAGAAGTAAAACCTGTCCCTACTTTTGTCAATAAGGAAGGACTGGATGGAATGCATGAGATCACCATAGATTGTATGAATCCTCAAACTCCAAGGTTTGAATCTCGGAGCGCAACATCTCACATTTCCCCTGAAAGAGAAATGCCGGTGCATATACCAAACTCAGCATCATTAGAGAGCCCTGTTCCTGAGCAGATCCCTCAAGTAACTATTGAACCATCTAATTCAAACCACTATGTAGGGTCTGATAGAACTGACATTCTTGACGATTCAAGGTTAGAAACTGTGGATTGTGATTCAGCACCCTCTGGCTCGGGAACTACTACTGTGCAGGATAAGATCATAAGCGGTTTAGGTGAGCCTCAAGACTCTCCTTCTGACGTTTCCAGGAGTAATTCAATAAATTACTGGACAGGTGTATGTGAGCCTCAAGACACTCCTGCTGACATGTCCAGGAGTAATTCAATAAATTTCTGGACTAATGGTGGCATGTTAGGACTTGAGCCATCAAAACCTCCTGATTTCAGCATGGCAAGTCCTGTAAATCCTGCTAGCAGAAGTACAGCCGAGACAGTTGATCTCTCAAATCATGCTTACAAGCTTATAGTCGATGAGCATGAAACAGGACCAAGCATGTTGACTATGGATGATCGATGTAATGATAAAGGTCAAGAGGATGGTATCTCATCAGAGACAATTTCTAAGGGAGTTTCACCTATGGAATCGTATACAAAGCTTGGAAATATTGGTGATTCTAATAAGAGCAATGGATTTGGCCAGGCCATGGAGGATAGTTGGAAAAGAACCAACACAATGGAACCTGGAAATGTGTTACCAGTTGCTCCATACACTAAATCTGCTTCCAATGAATTAAATCAGGAGAATGATGAAAACTCTTCGCGGGTTTTTGGACTTGGTCGTAGGTTACTTGAGAACGGTTTTGGTAGAAATGTAACGTTTGACAAATTTGAGCCTGCTAGCTACTTGAATGCTGATGAATTGGAGCAGAAAAGTGAGCACCATAGAGTAGTGTACCAATCATTTCCTGATACAGCCTTCCAAGAGCAGTCTGTGGATGGATTTGCAGTTCATTCATCTCCTTCTTCACCACCACTTGAACACATGAAGATATCTTTCCAACCCCTCAATGGCATTGAAACTTCCAAACTAAAACTGAAATTATCTGATGGGAATCAAAGCCATGGAAGTGTAAGAGACATGTTTCAATCATTCCAGTTGACCCCAGAACCTGCTGTCCCTTTGCATGAATTTGGTTCTGATTCTGACGATGACACCTTCTGTCGATCATCTCCTTACATATCTGATGATTGTGTTAGCCATCACTCTGAATCCAATTCTGAACAATGGGAGTCTAGTGCAACTCCTGAGAGAGACAACCATGAACTTTATGATGCCTTGCGTGGAATCTCATCGGTGGAACATATTTCCAGCTCTCCGGAACTAGGGGAAATAGCCAGCAATGCCATTTATAGTGATGGTGGAATCAAAAGCGTTCACTCTGAGGATGGTCTGGTACAGTATCTCTCTGATCCTTTACTTGATCTTCCAAGCTTAGATGCTTTCAAACCTGTACTTCTGCAAGAACCAAAAGATGTTTCTGCACTAATGGATGTCAATGGTTTGAGATGTCCGGCGGAATCTACACCAGGACCACCACCTCTCCCTCCAGTGGAATGGTGCCTTTCTAAGCCTCAATTCGATGCTACAGAAGAAAATCAAGATGTATCTGAAGGTTTTAAACGTGTACTTAATACAGGCCTCTTGGGGTCTATCACCTTCCAGCAACCGCCATTAAAGCAACAAGTGAATGAAGTGCCTGTTTGTATTAAACCAAAATTCAAGGTATTTTTAATTATAGTTCAATCCTACTTGTTCAAATTCTAAAAGTTATACAAAATAAGAATAGTGTGGTATCAAAACTGCAAAAGGACACCTAATCTTATTCTTCTTATGGCAGCAGAACCAGCAGGTGAATGAACACAAAGAAGCTGATCAGGCTCTAAACAGCAAAGAGATAGACGAAAATGACTTCTTACGACAAATCAGAGCACAGGTCAGTCTGCCCTCTCTATTGTCACTTGGCCCTATCCAAGATCCTGAAGTCACTTGTCTGCTTATCGGAGTGTTTTTTAATTCCATGCGTAAAATGAGCCTGTACTGATCATAAATGCCTGATGAACTCAGTATCCTTAAAAGCTTTGTATGCTTTGAGCATTTCTATGGTTGTTCATTGCCATTGTTGACAAGTAGATTGTGCTAAAGCTTATATTTTAATCAGTGCTTCACTTTTTCAATCATGACAGATCTATCATGTTGTGACCTTACAAGCTATGTACAGTAAATAAGAAAGTAAACTATTGCTAACTTGTGCTCAATCTGCTGTTATGTATCTCCAGTCATTCAACCTGAGACGCACAGTGACAGCAAAGCCAACGACTACTACACCAGGACCTGCTACCCATGTCAAAGTCACTGCAATTTTGGAGAAAGCAAATGCTATCCGCCAGGTTCCCCTTTGTCCTTTTCTGTACTTTCTTTCATTCTCTTGACATGCATTGCAGTAAAATTTACAATTTTAGTGGAACTTCTCAGGCTGTTGGAAGCGACGATGGGAATGATGATGACGATACCTGGAGTGACACTTGATCTGTCCATGCTTGTTATGCCACTCCATGAGAATAATCCTCTTAATGGCATAGTTCACAAAGCTGGTTAGTTGTAGGTGGCTGTGTTACATATAATGTGAATAATTTCAGTTTCTTCATGTAATTAATCGTAGGGCTGATCTTGTATTCCCCTTTGCAGTAATTTTGATTGATTCCTTTAGGTAGAAAGATGAGATAAGTTGTAGGGTTGAGTATGATGGATTATCCACACACTTGAGGCAACCATATATAGAATGCCATAATGCCTAAATATATTGTTGTTGTTCCTTGAGCACAATGTTCTTTCTTTTTTTGGAAGAGGTTGATATGTTCTTCTTGCTTTGTCTGTCAAACGTAAAAACAGAACACACGCATGAATGGAATATGGATGCTACATGCAATTTGATTGTGTCATTTGCTTGGCAACCAAAAATCATTGAGAAAACACCTAGCACTCGTATGGATATAGAATGTTAATCAAGTTTAGTTGACCAACGCCAAACTCTTTTAAGAAACTTGAAACTAGGAAATTCTGCATGCATTGGAAGAGAAACGTGAAAATTAAGTACGGATATTTTTATTCTATACGTATACAAATACACGAAGGTGAAGTATGATGAACTTTTTGTGGAAATTCAAGTCATGCAAATTGCAAAGCATAATTGCGGTTCTGAGAGACTTCCCAATGGCTCGCCTTTTTGCCTTTTCTGTCTTCTTCTTTTCTGTAAGACACTAACCTTATCAATAATATATCTCTGCAACTTCTGGTATTTTATTAATCTTGTTTTGAGCTGGCATTGCAAAGCTTCCAACCGGCACACTGATTAGATTAAGAACTTTAATACTTAATTAACACAGATTGATGAATAAAGAAGAAAAGGAAGACTTTCGTTTTCATTTGATTAGAACAACTTGATAACCAAAACCGTGACAGCAGGTACTTGGTACTTTCAACTTTCCAACTCCACACCCAAAATAATATCTCTTGTAAGAGATAATATCCAATTAAAGATGTGATTAGGGTGTGTTGGATGACAATGACACACATAAACCACTGGATTCACTGATAAGTAATCGAAAAATAAGAACTACAACTTTTGAAAAACTTGTGCTGATCTTTTGCTCTTTATATTCACTGGGAAAGGGGACAGTTTATTTCTAAAAGAAGGTTCTCCAACAATGAAAAAGATGCACCTAGCTTATTTTGTTCTTTACATATCCATTAAGCATAAGGACTACCAACTTCTGCTGATCTTTATATTATATTCACTGGGCAAGAAGACTGTTATTTTCTAAAAGGTCTTCCAACAATGAAAAAGATGCACCCAAATTACTTTGTTCTTTATACATCCATTAAGCTTTTGATTAAAAGGGACTGGGAAAGCATCACAAAGAAAAATGCATGCATTTCCAAGTTAAAGAATCCATGATATGAGGTCCTTTGTCTGTATAATAAATTAGGGAAAAGTGTTAGAAATGATGTTCCTTTTGCATTAACTAAATAAAGATTCCTTTATTAAAGAAATCCCATATCAGATTACTTTTTAATTTTCCAAATAATTGCAAAGAACTGAAAGCAACCCAACCCAAATAAGGTCTGCACAACTACAAGGTCAATTGTCAAGGGAAGGAAAAAGAAGCAACAAAAGTTAATCATCAGTTCCATTTGAGACCTGAAAAGATGGCTTTGAAACAAAGTGTTTAGCATGCAATAGCATTACAGAAAAATATACAACTTTATTGTCAGCATGTCCTTAAACATAGTTCTTCTGTCTTCTTTTCTTTGTTGATAATACAAGAAAGGACTAGGCATGCTATTGCAAGATCACTTTTGCTGACTCTGATTGCACAAAACTCATTCAAGGCATGAGAGTATAGTTTTGAACTTGGGATCCTTATCTGTTTTCTCTCATTACAGCTGGTTTTTAATTCTGGAAGATAATTCGAATTACTCATGTAGCAAACCTCAGATATAGGTTTGTTCCCTGTAACAAATCAAAGTTTAGAGCATTCAACTCATTGGCATTAGTCGGATAAGTCTAAGATCAATTAGGATTTATACTTTTCGATATGTAGTTCATTGATTCTACATACTGATTCTCCTTAGACGCAAAAGTACGAGTAGAACATGTTCTGTTCGCCCATATCTTGCAATGGGAACCATTGCAGCTTTGTTAGATAAACAACAATAGAAAAACCATTCGATTCTTCGTCGATCTGTCAAAAAGTATCAGTTTCAATCTGAAGAAGTCACAAATCGATCCACATGTAAATATACTATAACTGGAACCTTTTGATATCATACTATCACAATGCTTGGTAGTGCCAGTTAGATCAATATGCACAATTTGCACAGTAAAAGTTGAGATTGATGCATGCACAGATGCACTATAGCCTTTTGCTCTCAATAATATGCTTTAAGACCAGCTAACTGTATACAGTGCTGGTGAAGCTCTATATAGAACTTTATATATACTTTCTGAGAAAAGAGAAAAAAGGGGTTCAGTTGGGGGGCTAAAGAATAATTGAGATCAATAGTACTATATGGTAGTGACATATAATATTCCATGGTGCACCTAAAGTAATTGGCCAAATGCATGGAGATTTCTCATAACTTAAACGAGAAATAGACCATCTTACTTTAGCTTTAAGTCACTTTATCACTTTCTAGGGTAAGAATATGTACACAACCACAACTTTCATTAGCAACAATCAACATAGCTGTTATCTCTTTATGCTCCCATTACCGTTGCTATTTGTTTGCGACTTGACGCATTTTATTTAGACTTTTTGACGAATAATTATTGACTGTATCAGATTTTTGATATATTACATTAAATGTGTATCGTTCCATGTAAATTCGTTACAAATTTAAATCTAGAGTTCACACAGATGAAAAGAAATTTAGAGAATATATGCTTCCAATGAAACCTCTTAGGCTCTTATATTAGTTGGTATGAAAAACTAAACCTTGATGAGGTGGAGATATGATGTGTGCAAAAAGCTCATTCTCAGCTTTTTCCAAACCCACCTGCCTTGCTTCTTGGCGGCTGTCACATGGATTTTTACATGAATAACTCTGCTTTTAAATTAAGCACTTTTATCCCACACCTCCTCCTATATATACTCGTAACCTAAGCAGTAGCACACCCACCTTCCTTAAAACCATACAAAGTTTATGCCCTCCACATTTGAGAGCATAACACACCTCTCTCTGAGTCTCTGACGTCTCTCATTCTCAAGACTCCATGGCTGAAGTTAGCAGCGGCCAAGGTGCGCCTGGGATTAAGCTGTTTGGGACAACCATTACATTACAGCAAGTAGTAGTGAAAGATGATCATCATCGTGAGCAAAAGAAAGCAGACGACGTTCATGACCAAACGGTGGAGATGAAAAGGCCGGAGAAGATCATACCATGCCCAAGGTGCAAGAGCATGGAGACCAAGTTTTGTTACTTCAATAACTACAATGTAAACCAGCCTCGACACTTCTGCAAGGGCTGCCAGAGGTACTGGACGGCCGGCGGGGCCCTACGTAACGTGCCGGTGGGAGCCGGCCGTCGGAAAAGCAAGCCTCCGTGCCGGGAGTTGGTCGGTTTTCCGGAGCCTTGTATGTATGAGGCTTCAGAGGTGGTGCACCAGTTTGAGCTGGAAGGGGTTGTGGAAAAGTGGCACGTGGCTGCGGTACAGGGCGATTTCCGACATGTTTTCCCGGTGGTGAAGCGGCGGAGGAGTGGCTCAGGTGGTCAAACGTGTAGCTGATCATTTCCTGCTGATATTTTTCTTGCTCATCATGTAATTTAGTATTTCATGAAAATGAAATTAACAATATAATGTGTTGTGTTAGCCTAATGTAAGGGTGCATGTATGCAAGTGTTGAAATGGGTATTTGGTAATCAATCACTTAATCCATACATATAAGCAAGTGAAAAATCCTTTATATTAATATATGGTTCTGATCATTGTCTGAAAAACAAAAACAAAAAGGCAAAGACCTCCCGAGTACAATCATGCAAATGAAGTCGCATGTAAGCTAGGTTTTTCTGATTGATTTGCAGCATGAATATTATAAAGAGACCTGGACAGTTGACCATGCTGGAAGGATAGGTCTTAGTGACTTACAGAACTTGAGATGGAATTATAAGCAACCTTCTTAGTTCTTATCAGGAAAATCTGAAACCGTGTTTGGCAGAAAAACCAAGATGGTAATTTGCTATTGCACGAACATTCAGGTAAAACCGGGTGCAGAATATTGTCAACAATTTGCTTACTTCTCGGCCATGATGTATGAGCAGTTAGCACGTCCCCACCAATAAAATCTGGAGCCTCTGTTAGAGAGAAGCTTTTAATAATTTTCAGCAACAGATTCTTTGGTTCATTTGCTACAACTAAAATCAGCATTCACATTATCGTACAAACAAAGGAATACCTCTTCAATTTACCCTCTAATGATCTCTCCTATTCTCTCAAACACTCGTTACTTCCCGTTGATCCCCGAAAGAAGGATGAAAAACAATTTAAAGCCATAATTTACACCATGTCATGTGAAATTTGCTTCCTTCCTAAGCACATTCGGCCAAATCCTGGATGTTTGTGGGGCGAAAAGGCATTGTCATGAGTGTCATCTGCAATCTGCACCAACTGCTTCAATAACAGTTTTGAAGCCATCTCTTTCTAAGCATTCAGACAATTCAGCCTAAAGGAAGAAGGTATAAGACGGTAAGCACATTTTGATATCAGAAGAAATTAATGTTAATGTGAGCATCGGAAAATACCTTTATCTGGGGAATGAGAGCAGGCCCCCCATAGGCAAAGCCTGTATAAAGCTGAACAAGAGTTGCTCCAGCTCGTATTTTTCGATAAGCATCCTCGCCACTAAATCAATGGCATAAACAGATAAAGATTAGCATACGAACACTGAAGTACCACGAACCCTGAATTGAGATGTCACAGGAAAAAAAAATATACTAATAAAGGACTGTCATCTTACCTGAAAATGCCTCCACACCCTATTAAAGGAATCTTCCCCTGAGTGATAACAGATAAAAAAAGTTATAATGTCAAACTCTGATCCATATACTCAAATGAAACCAACAGTGCAATGTCAAGTTCTATGACCTCAGTGTAAACATCACGAATAACAAGTTATACGAAAGGACAGCGTACCCTAGTCAAGATGTACATTTCCTTTAATAGGCTGGTAGACATATCAAAGAGTGGTTTCCCACTCAAGCCACCAGCTTCAGAAGCCACTGAGTTTTTACTCACAGTATCTGGTCTTGAAACAGTTGTGTTTGATATAATCTACAAACAAATTGAAGCATAATTTTTAACTCACAATAAATTAAGTTTCAAGAATAAACTCCACATACCGAATTATAAACCCATCAATAATATATAGAACACCCTAAATCATTTCAAGAACAAGCCCCACATACTGAAATTATAAACCCATCCGTAAGATATAGAATACGCCAAAGTCATCATTTCACAGCATGAGATAACATAGCCAATTTTCCTATCTTTCTCATAAGTTGGGTAATTGCCATTCTTCATAAGCCAAAGAAAGAGCTTCCCTGCCCCAGTTTCGTCAGGAATCTCAATGGGTGATCAATTACCATGAATTATCTATTATACAGAAAAACTTTGATCTCACTAACACACGCCTCAACGGCAACATCTAAGTAGTAAAGAAGTCTTTTATAACTTCGCAGAGTTGGGCCTCCTAATAGTGCAAAAAGCAAGTAATATTCAAATTTGATAGGCATGATAGAGCATACATGCCAAAGAAGGATAGTCATTAAGTGTGTGTTTAGAAGGAGACATACCAACCCGTCCAAGTGAAGGGTACGTGCCACCTATTTCAATAAACAAGAAAGCCATGAGAGCACCATCTTAAGGAGAAAAGAAGTGACCAATTACAAGCATATATATATACATACTGCAGCAATATCTTCAAGGTCTTCTTTAGACAAATCCGGAGCAATTTTCACCAGCAATGGAGGAGGGCCCTCTTCCCCCCATTGCATTTCATCACGAGCAGCTTGTACCTTGATAGAAGAGAGTGTTACAGGAGCTAACTTTTGAACTAGTTTTATCATCAACAATATTGAACAAATTGAAGTTCATGCTTTGAGCTCCATACCTTCTTCACAAGGTCCTTTAACTCCTTTCTTCCTTGAAGCATACGTAACCCTGGGGTGTTGGGTGATGAAACATTAATCACCTACAAAAGGATAAGAGAATGAACTGTTTAATGGCACAGCTTTTTTTTTTTTTTTTTTTTTGCAAAAATGTCACCAGGGTTTAAACTTGAAAGTTATGGAGACACCGAAATGCTGTTTGTAAATAATTACCAAAAACTTGAATTTCCTTCTTTTGAACATAGTGAAAAATATTATTTCTTACTACTTCAACAGCTTTTAACAAACTATGACAGTTTAAGGGTCATTCTTTTTCCATATAATTTGACTGTATGGCAGAACATCTATTTTTTAACCTTAGCAACAAAATACATTTCAAACCATTGAGAATAATCATGTGTTTAGTTGCAAAGCAGCACAGGATACCTAACCAGATAAACAGCTATGGAAGGTGAAATCAGTAGAGAAGAACATACCAAGTAATCAGCATACTGGGACAAGGAATGAACCCCTTGTACATAATCTGAAGCAGCATCTTCACTTGTCTTATTTTTTCCAAGATTCACGCCCAGTATGCCAGGGCCAGATTTTCCTCCACCTTTGGCTTCATCAGCCGATGGAGATGAAGTACTTGAAGTTTCATCCAACATCCTCTTACCATGCTGGATTCCCAACCGCTTTGCAACAGCAATAATTCCTTCACTATTAAAGCCATAGCGATTGATGATAGCCCTGTAAACAAAATCAAGTAGATTGTAAGTTAGACAAGAGGTAAGACGCCAAATTCTCAGAATCTAAAGAACATTCAACTTCCAATAGTGAATAGAAAATTTTGCGTTAACTTGTGCCATATCAGAACAACAGAATAAGATTTTTAAAAAATGAAGAAAAATAATGCTCTTACCCTTCATCACGTAATCTGAAGACACGAGGCTTTGGATTGCCCTCCTGTGGAATAGGGGTTACAGAACCAATCTCTACAAAGCCAAATCCTAAACCAAGTAAGCCATCAACAGCCTCAGCATTCTTATCAAAGCCAGCAGCAAGACCTATGGGGTTTGAGAACTTCCTTCCCCAAACTTCTAGGCCTAAATTTGGTGGATCTGGTCTCTTCTCCCTAGGAACCCAACCACGTGCTGCGGCTGAGACTCCCAGTCTATGAGCAACCTCTGGATCCAGAAGAGCAAAGATTGGATTGACAAGTTTGGTAGCTGAGAATAGCCATCCACTTCAAAAAATTTGATATCCAATATTAGCAACTTGTGCAACTAAACTTAAACTTCAATATTTCATACAAGTTAGACGATTCAACAGAAACTGATAAATCATTTTTATACAGTTTCTGCTTCATAAACATAAGGAAGTGCACAAAGGCTTACCAACAGAAACCTCAAAACATAATATCATAAGTATCATCGAATTATCTTTTTAAATCATCAAATTGTCTTCTTAAACCCTTAAAGGCTGCAGACTACACTCGGTGATAATAACATGCATTACAAGCTATTCTCTCTTAGCATTCGAGACATCTCAAAATCAATTTTACTATTCCCCAACTAAGCTATTACTCCCATTGTTTCTAGGTGGCAATGAAAATTATAACATTATTCACCAACAAACCCGTCATCAAAGCTTGCCTCAATCAACACGGGTTATGCTAATATTTTGCGGCATAATACATACAAATTTTAGAAGTAAATAATTGCAAACAAAAGCAGAGAAGTTGTAGTTATACACAAAGAGGGTACCAGAAAGTTGCTTCATCAACTGTGCTTGCATAAGCTCCTCCAGCTATAACCAACCCCAATGTGGCTGCAGTAAATAGCCCCTAAAACAGTTCAAACAACCACAACCCACTTCAGAAAAACCAAACACAACACTCTTCCACAAACCAAAACTACTTAAAACCGATGCAAAAAGGCGCCACCTTTCACCACTTTGGCGAAATGGGTTTGCATGAAACTTAAACTAAAGACATTCTAAACCCATAACACTTGTTCCTGTGATTCTTTCCAATAAAAAGATGCAAACTTTACATAAAACAGAAACAGGGGCAATGAGAGAAAACATACCCTCTTGGAAAAATGAGGGATCTTTGGAATCTTGGGAGGTTTTGGGGCAGCAGAGGAAGAATGCCTGGCAGCTCCAATCCCAATTGGAGCTGTGCATGCTGTTCTTCTCAGCAAAAAGTCTCTGAGTAGTTTTCTTGAGGCCCTTGCCGCCATGAGTTTCAATCAGAGAGGTTTGTTGATGATTTGAAATCAGAGAGAGAAAGAGGGATAGGGGATTTGGGAAGGGAGAGGAGAACGGAGGGAGAGGTTTTCACGGCTGCGGGTGACGGCGGGTCATGGAAGGAGAGCGGTAAATAGCTTATAGAGAAATAGCTTGCGGGTTTTGGCTTTTTTGGCGTGGGGGCAACCGGGTTTTTATTTTTTTTTTTGGGTTTATTTTGCCTTTCGATTTATTTTTCTTTCTGAAAAATTGTAGACGTGAAATCTTCATATCCACATGTGTAGTATGACCTAAATTGAAAAAATAAATAAATAAAAAATAAAAAATAAAACTAAGAACAACTTATACCGTGAAATTTCATGTATAGCAAATTAAAACATCTCGAATATTTAAGATTTTACTTTTTTATTTTCAGCTGAACAGAGTTACCGTACGAAAGCATCATCATTTAAAAGTTCTATAAACAACGGTTTGATTTCAGCGATATTATAAAAAGATAACTTTTGAAAGATAATGAGTTAAATGCTGCAAGTTAATTGGGAATCGTTTGGTTATCTAGTTCATTTGGAGTTTTTTTTTTTTTGGAGTCAAACATGATACATGGATATATCAAAATAGTGTTGTTTGATTGTATTTTTTTTTACTAGAAAAGAAATTGAAAGGATCAATATTAACGATGTTGTTTGTATCGATGCATGTTGAGGTAGGTCTCTAGATTTGAACAAGGTAGAGTTTCACTCTAGAAGTCTAGATCATGCATTAAACTTGACATTGTGGGTACTTGATTTGTAAGAGAAACAAGTCAACCTCATATTTCGTGGTTATTAGTTGATTCCCAAATGCTCGACTGGTTTGTACATAAATTCTAACTTATTATGATCTTTAGAAATTAGTTGTACATGAAGTTGATCTTTAGAAAATAGTTGTACATAAAAGCCAATATATATGCATGTCATTTGCTAATTTATTGGCACCTACAGAACTACAAAACCTAAAGAAAATACAGAATAATTACCTGGCTGGTATCATATTCATATATATCCAGGTAAAGAAATCCGAATCTATGCCATTGTATTTGATACCCTGCATTAGGTGATATATATATAAAGTTCCGAATCACTTTTGCTCCCAGTGGCCGGCCAGGGATCGGAATTCAAAACCTTTTTCTTTGGGGATTGCTATCAGCTGTAATATGTAGCTAATTAAATAGGAGTACGAAAAAAAAAGCATGTTTAAATTAAATTAAACCATCAATTATCGAAACCAGACCAACTAAATAGGAGTACGTACTACTCAACTAGCTAGTACTATAGCTCATAAGCCACACAGAAGGCTTATAGGCCGGTGTAAAAAGAGAAGTTAAAAATCCCTAACCTGGAAATTATATGAAACCCATTTATTAAATATAACTCTAATTAGAGGCAGATTCCTATTTCATAATGCATGTAAGAAATGATCGAGGACTCATGCAACGTTGCCATCGGGAGTGAGTCCGAGCTCCTTGAGCACCTGAGGGCACTCAGGAGCAGGTTCCTTCTTCATGAAGCCAAGAGGGTTGGGAATGCGCACCGGTCCGGCGATTCCATTGTGCTGTGTGAGACTAATCCTCGCGCTGATCTGTTGGTGTAACTCGTGGCTAATCTGGTTGCAGTCCTCGTCGGGGCTGCTCACCAGCACCACCTCGCACTCCTCCTCCTCATGGTCACTATCCACCTCAATTGAGTACCTTCCTTGCTCGTTAGTCTCGGCCTCCTTGCTGTATGTTATGCTACCACTGTCCAGGTCCTTGCATTCCAACTTCACCTTTGCCCCTGCCACCGCCAATAATAATGGTTGCTTGCATTGTAAGAAACTGAAGATATATCTGCTTGATTAAGTTCAATTTAGTGTTTACTAACCTTGAATAAGCTTGTCGATTCTGGTGATGAACTGGATGCGGCAGCTGTCACAAAAGACTACGCCTTCAACCTGGAGTTTTGCCTTTTCTTCGCTGTAAGCGCTGTCGATGAGAGACAACAGGCAAAGGGCTGAAGCAAGGATGATAGTACTATACTTGGCCATTGTTAAGTAATTCTAATACTGCTGGGAGATCTATTCAATCAGAGGATCGAGGATTATATGTTAGAGAAAGAAGGGTTCCTGTTTATAAGGGAGAAGACTACGTATATTGTGGAAGATTTGTTTTGGGTTTCTGTTAGTAGTACTTTTTTGAGGTTCCCAATTTCATACATTCTTGTCTAGTTCAAGACCTCACTAAATCTGTTGTGATGTTCTTACTTGTTTACATGTGGCTAAGACAACTATTCTGACTCGTTCTTTTGCTCCTTCAATCTCGATCTACCTTGGAACGTGTTTAATTAGCTGTACAGAAAGTTTCGATTAGCAACTACTATCGGCAGTCGATCCATTTTTAGACTACTCTCTCTTGTTTGATTTAGGGGATCTTTGTGCGAAAACAACTAGCATTATTTGATGTTCTGTTATCATATGCCTTGAGAAAAAGGGAAAAGGGTGAGGGATTGATAAAGGGGGCACCCCAAAAGTGAACAGCACCACACATTCAGCATATAAACCAAGTCTAGGTCTGCAACCAAATGGAGTCGGTCTCAACAAATCAAAGGAAGATATGAGGGGGGAAAGCCTTTACATTAGGTCAATAACATGGATAGAGAACTCAGGGTTACAAATGCTACAGTGACATGTCAAACTACAAATCCCAAATGATACTAGAATCCAGTTTGCATAAATCAGAAAATAGAAGCACCCTAAGAGTAGACCCTGCAAGGTTTCTCCATCCTTAAATTACACAACTCCTACCCATGCTCCGTGCCAGGTCACTGCAAAAGGAAAACAAAAATACGGATGTCAAAAACATTCTGATTATAATCAAAATGATTGCTAGATATGGCCGTAAATGAAAGAACAAAATGGTGGCAAGACAACAAAGAAGCTACCTCTGCATCTTCACCTCCAGCTTTTGCAGAGCTGTCTGCCTTCTGGCCTTCTTCAACTGCAGCAGAGTAATAAACGAATGTATTATACAGATATCAACTTATTAAGATAATGTGGAGACAGGGAGATCCGAAGCGGGAGGTAGAGAGTCAATGGTAAGAAAATTTTGAATAAAGTGCAACACAACCTAAGATATAAGAACAAAAGCATGATTGAATACAGTTCCAGCCGCATCTTGACAATACTATCAGATTATTTGCAGTGAACCCAAACAATATCTCAACCCTTTAATGCCACATGCATAATCTGCATTAATCCCATATAGCAGTGATTTCACCTCATATATGTTCCAGAACTTACAATTACAA
The DNA here is from genome assembly GCF_000184155.1 of Fragaria vesca subsp. vesca. Lineage (NCBI taxonomy): Eukaryota > Viridiplantae > Streptophyta > Magnoliopsida > Rosales > Rosaceae > Fragaria > Fragaria vesca. The sequence continues at coordinate 7,397,492 of NC_020493.1, read as the reverse complement.
TAAACCTATGGCTAATAATTAAAGATAATGTCAACCAAATTACTATCATATAAGGCTATTTTGAATAAAAACACTCTATATCTTACCAACTGGATGTGATCATATCAGAACGTTTATTAAAATTACCTAATAACCAATTAACGTGCTTGCTACATAAAAAACACATAATTTTAATTATAAGTTCTCCATCTGCTTATGATTACTCTTACCTTTAATTCTGCAACTATTATTCTCTTATGTGCTACATAAAAACCATATGGACAGTCTTTTGGTGATCTGTTTGATTTCTAGAAGTATTTTTAAGTTTCTTAGGATAAAGTAAAGACACGTCTTATAGTATGAAATCACTATCAAAATTATGTTTTCCACATAACCCAGTTAAATGTCTGAGAAAACAAAAGAGTTAAAGTTGGTTAGTTCTACCTTCCCTAGTTCTGCATATATCTTTTTTGGTTTCCGCAGGAAAAAGTATCATTAAATCATATAACGCCTAATGGTATGTAACCCCTATCAACAATAGCTTTGTTACATGCGTGAGCTAGCAAGGCCATGCTCTCTCTTACTTAAGTAATACAGGTTGAGAACCCAAAAGTATGAAAATAGAAAAATAGTGAGAAAACTCTACCAATACAAAGCACAAGGCAGCATATTTTCACTCTTACAATAACTTAAAATTACCTCCATCCTCTGGAATGTCAGAGGTCCACAGTGTAAGATTGTCCCTCAGAAGTTGCATGATTAAGGTGCTGTCCTTGTACGATTCCTCACTCAAAGTATCCAGCTCAGAGATAGCTTCATCAAAGGCTTGCTTTGCAAGGTGACAGGCTCTGGTAAAAGTTACCAATGTACAACCACGTAAGTTTCTTTTCTTCTACTTTTGCTTTTTGTCAACAAACAAAACATTACATTACATAAACTAGTTAAAAAGAAAACATATAGCAGGAATATTGATCACAATGAAAAACATACCTTTCAGGAGAGTTTAAGATTTCATAGTAAAAGACAGAGAAGTTCAAGGCCAATCCCAGCCTGATGGGATGAGTGGGAGGTAAATCAGTCTCTGCCTTGCTTGAAGCTGCCTGCAAATAGATAAACAAAGAGACAATTTGAGTGACTTGTGCATTTGGACCACAATCTAAAACACAGTAATGACAGTTTATGCATAGGATGAGCAAATCAGTACAACCATTTCCAAAGCCCTCCACACATTCCACAAGCTTCCACATTGTGAATATAAATATTAAGTCTCATATCTATATCTTAATCATAGCACAAACAGCCAGAAGGAAGACAAGAAATATCAGGGACCTAGCAGGGATCCCACACAAAGATTGATCAGTTAACAGTCGTCTTCATTAGTTTTGGGTAATACAAATCAGATAAAGTCTCTACTTTCCCCTGTTCAAGCAACCAAGAGTTCATCTTTACTATTTCTTTATTTACCCTAGTCTCCTTTAGCAAGCAAACAACAGATTAACCAAATCAAACATTGTCCCTGTATACCTGATAAGCCTTCATTGACTGATCAGCAACCTCTTTCCTGTCATCACCAGTCTTAAACTCAGCCAAGTAGCGATAGTAATCGCCTTTCCTGCAATCACACAAAACAAAACCACTCAAAAACCAAACCCACACGCACAGGAACAAAAATCTCGAAAATCGACACTAACATTTTGTAGAAGAACACAGTGGACTCAAATCCCGAGCAGGACGGGAGGAGATGCTCATCAATAACCCTCATGATGTCACTGCAAATGCTGGAAAGCTCAGCCTCCACCTTGTTCCTGTACTCCTTGATCCGGCTCACATTGATATCATTCCCTTTGCCCTCCTCCTTCTGCTCAATCGACGACAGTATCCTCCACGAAGCCCTCCGAGCTCCAATCACATTCTTGTACCCCACAGACAGCAGATTCCTCTCCTCAATAGTCAGCTCCACGTCAAGCTTAGCCACTTTCGTCATCGCCTCCACCATTTCTGCCAAAATTCCACAAGATTAAAGTAAAACAACAACTTCAAACCTCAAACCCTAACCCTAGCCTGGATTCCGCTCCAAAAATGCAGCAAATCTAATAAATCAAACGCCTAGATCTCGATTTTTCCTGCCTATTAACACAGTTCTTACTCCAAATTCTCATCACAAAATTCAAAGCAAAATAATAATCAAATCCAGAGTCTGTTAAGCTCTCTGCTTTCGTTGATTTCCTCACTAACCAAACAGATTTCATCAAAAATAAATAAATTTAAAAAAAATTGAAAAAGTAAAAGCAGAAAATGATGGAGAGTGAGAGTGAGGGAAGAAGAAGCATACCGTCGTAGCGCTCGGCCTGCTCGGCGAGCTTGGCGGTGTAGACGTAGTTGTCTCTCTCAGCCATGGTGGATCTCTCTCTCTCAGTCACTCACTTCCTCTATGTGATTTTTTTTTTGGTTGGGGTTCTGTGAGGTCTCTCTCTTCTTTTCTGTTTTATGGAAAGTGGGGGTCTGAGAAAACTGTTTGGTATGAATGGGGTTGGGTGAGGACCGGTTGGAGCGGGACCCTATTCCATTATGCCACACAGGTGCCAGGCGGCGGTTCAGGCATGCCTACGCTACGCGCTGGAAGGCGCGTATGGTTACGTACTGCTTGGTTTGGAGGGAATATTAGTATGCTGGTGACCGGTAAAGGTCGAGCGCGTGTGTTACAGGGAGAGGAGGAGGATTTTTGGCGGGGTAGGAAAATTGGAGGTGAGGGTTTGGTAAAATGACTTTGATTTTAGAAATACTAGAAAGCAAGAGCTAAATGATACCTTTTTTGAGAAATGACATTTTTTTTTTTTTATAATTCTAAAGAAATAGCTAAATGATACCCGTTCTTTTCTTAAGTAAGCTTAAACGACAGCTACTATCATTAGTGGTCAAGAGTTTAAATGGAGAACTTTTATACTTAAATCTGAATTTGATTAAAATTTAAATCTCAATCTATTCTTGGTGACTAAGAGATGAAACATCTTAACATAACATCTCGACGCAGATTAATCTTTAAGCCCATAAACCTTTTTAAAATATCGTCGTTTAATATTCAAAAATAAAAGTGAGCTTAAGCGACGAGAGAATTCACTTTAGAACATATATGAGACGTAAATGTGTAATCTTCATACCACACGAGGGGTGATAGTATCTCTTAGAAGTTAGAACATAATGATACAACTTGAGAGGTGACGTTTGTGACTCCTTTGAGATTGTAGCTTTGCAAGAACAACACCTTAATGTATCCCATTCAATAAGTCATCGGATCAGCAAGAAAGGCAAACATGATTCAATATTTGTATTGATGTAATTACAATCGAGAACTTTTCAAAAAACCAACTCTCAAAACTGGAAATTAATCATTCATGAGAGTGAGTTCTTATACTTCCACAATATGCTTGATCTTCTCAGGTTGCCAGTCAGGCATGCCATAGTCATAGTGGGTGACCCTCCTGCTACATAAGCCCCTAGTAAGGGTTACAACTTACAATGTGTTGTGATATGAACAACTGGCTCACTGTGAGTAATACGATCCAATGGTATGGGTCAATGAGAACCCTTCCAAGTTTAGGATAAGGAACTTGAGAGCAAGTCATGAATGAAACCTGAATTCATGGTACATATATATGGGTGCTAATACTAATAAGACCGACTTAGAAGTTGAAACCAAGAACACTAGAGTTAATTGTTGATTTTTGCTGTAACTCTTTCTGCATAACATCCCTCTCAATCTCTCATGCATGTCTGTTTCCGTGTATTTACACCTTTCGTTCCAAACATTCGAATATGAAAACCCAGCGCCTGACTACGCTTCTAATGTGTTCCCACAAATCAAGCTCTATATGAGGGAACAATGATGAAGGTAAAAGGATGCAACAGCGACCAACAATATTATTCATTGACTAATCTCATTACTTTGATGTTTCTCTACATGCTATCATTATCACTGCACTTACATACATATTATACCTATAAGCTGGCGGTCAGTGTGGAGGACGATTCTTGTTGCTTTAGAGTGTCAGCAACGTGTGCAACCACTCCAGCACCAGCATTGTGAAGCCATTCATTTTTCACCTGGATTTACAAAGAGAAATCCATTTAATCAGAAAATGAAGAGATGACGCAAATCCAATGGAGAAGATTGATTTAGAACAGTACATGAATGTTGTTGTGGGCAAAGAAGGGCCAAGCTGCAGAATGAAAGCTGACATCAACTTTTTTCCATCCCAACTGTTGTAAGCCTCCTATCATTTCATCTGTTAACAATACTAAGCAAATTTTACCCAATGCTATGTAAAGGATTGCATTCCATCAATGTCATCATATATTGAATATCTGCCGGCACTTGTGTACTTACCTTCAACAATTTCATGATATTCCAAGGTGTTCTGTTGGTTGGGTTTACTTTGGGCTGCCTCCTTCGCCTTAGCTGCTTCAGGAGGAAAATGGGGGCCGTCAGACGAAACTGGGGGACAATAATCTACATCTACAACATGCTTGTAGCCAACCAAAGACCGTCGAGGAGGCTGCAAATAATGTTAAAAACATCAGATTGATGGATAAAATTGAAGGGTGCATTCACTATTTGAATTATCAAAAGCTAAAACATTTACCCTTCACAAACATGATGGCCATGAATCCATAAACAAATTATCCTGATTTTGGCAATAGAAGCATAAATTTACAGAAGCTACAAACTATGACTATATCAACTGTCACCTTCAAAATTTCTGTCTCTCTCCTAATGGATGATGTACGCCAACCAACCATATCTGTATGATGTTAAAGAAACTGGAATAGAAAAGAGAGGACTAATGAATGGAAATTTGAAAGTTCAGGCATTCATATTATTCTGCTACAAAATGAATGATACACCGGAGGATACGATCATAAGATACATTAGCATAAAGAATCCGAGATTTAAACGACCCCAATGCTGATCTGCAAAATGAAACATATCAGAACCCTAACAGAACTTTGCCAGAAATTAAATGCCTAAAGTAATTGATATGAAATGCTTGACTTACAAAAAATTTCCATCTTCACAATCAGATGCCATTCTCAACAGAAGTGGTGGTCTTTCAGGTTTACCATCAGTGAGGAACAGCTGACTACCAGTTCGACCAACAACAATAGGAGCAATTGGTGCAGCCAACTTTTCTAAAAATGGTACGCCTAAAAGAAATGGTAGCTGAAGAAACAAGAGAATACATAAATTCAAATTTACTATGTGAAGGTTAGGTTCAAGTAGCCCTAGATACCAGACATAGACGGCTACCATAAAAAAGCATCACAGAAGCGATCAAATAGTTAAAAGCAATTGAAGTCTCAGTATCAGTAGTTCAGTACTATGGTCAATTGTTCTCCCAATAATGTGAAATATCTGACCAACCTTGTGAACAGTCCCTAATAAATAACAGTGCTAACATCCTTTATCAGAGAAGTTAATCTATCTACTCATCCCTTTACTAAGTTCCCTAGGTATACGGGTGTTTGTTGCAAGTCAGAATGACTTTGGAAAAAAGTAATACACCTTAACAGATCCCAGAATGGCACCTTAGTATAGGGTAAAAGTAATTAATGATTATAAAGTTACCTGCTTTTTCCCCCTCACCCCAAGATGTGGGGTCGCCAATGTTACAAAATTGATTGGCTCCAAACCGGCAATCTTTCCTCGTCTCAAAGGGTATGTTTCTTTTGAATTTACAAGAGCTGAATCGGGAATATCATTGGGTCTGTAAAGAACAGATATTGCGTATCTTGCAAACAAACCCCCCAGAGAATGGGCTAAAAATGAGATTTTCTTCAGGCTATCTGTCTTTTGCACAACTTGCATGACCTGTCAATCAAAAAATTTCCAAGGTTATGCAAGGATGTTTATTTTTCAACATGCCACAGGTAACATGATTTATAAGTAAAGAGTAAATTTTACAAATAGTGGCTGGTAGATTTCAAAACTCACTTCATCTGCCAGTCTCTTTCCAGCTCCATCAATCCCGGTAAAAGTTTTAGTGTACATGTTACATGAACTTGCTGAAATACAGTAAGCATGATGTTAAAACTCGCATAGTTAAGCTTATAAAGCAATCATATAAGCCAAGAACCTTAGTGACATAACACATTTTCTTCCCAGAATATAAATAAAGATACTAGAATTTCAGTCCAGATTTCTCATTGTCCTGCTTAGTCTGACAGTTCTCGATCTCACAACTACCTTTTTTGAACAGTACTCTGTTTATTACTGTTCTCATAACTTATTAAGTCTACACATTTGAAACTAACATAAGCTGAAAGTAAGTTCCACATATTTGAAGCAAAGCGAGATCAATTTACCATAGATTAAAAAGTTCCTGCCTAGACGCTTTCGTAACTCCACTTCCACATATGTCCAATCACTCGGGCTGCATTACTAAGAATCAGTTAAATTCAACATCAATTCAGGCGGAAAACCAAAGAACTACATAAACCAAAACATAATCAATCACCGAATCTCAACCTTACATAAATCCGAAAATTTAGACCATGACCTCACAAAACTCATACTTCCACAATTCTATTGGATATATTCACAACACAAACAACACTCATCTCACTCAAAAGCATACATGACCAATCTCTATCCAACACAATCAATTAAATTAAATTTCTAGCCGCTTTCGAGACTACGAAGCTCATTTTGGAGAGTTGGAAGAACACATACCTAGCCAATATGCCATGAACAAGTACAAGAAGATGATCAGGCTTCTTCTCCGCACTGGCAACACCTCTGGAGGAAGAAGCGAAACCTCCCTGACTCGTCATAGCGTGAGCTCTCAGTCCTTGATTCCTCCAACTATTATACGCTCCTGAAAATTCAAAATCAAAATCATAATCAATCGCCTAATTTCCACAAAATTAAGCAAACTTCTGCAATTGAAAAAGTTAATCGTTTCAATTACCGGAAGAGAAGGCCAAATACGAAGAAGAGCAACACGACGACGAAGACGACGACGGCGACGAACCTAGAGCTCCACCACCATTCCGACGAGCACTGCTGCAACTGAATCTCGGCGAGTAACCGCAACGCGCGTGAAGTAGAGGAGCGGAGGCCATTTATATATGTATAGGTGGAAGAAGAAGAAGAAGATAAGGAAAAGAGAGAGATCCTAATTTCTTGGTTGAATCAAAGAAGCGAGGTCAGCATCGACGCCATACTCTTGGTTATCTTTTCTTTTCTGACCAGCGAGCTAACCCAAGTCCATGTCTTCTTCCTCAGTCTCGCAGCTAATTTCCTTTTCTTTCCTTTTACTCTTCTTCTAGTAAATTTTTCTTTTTTTTACTTTACTTTGAAGTACTTGCCAAAAATTTGGATTGTCTTTTTGTGTATAGTTTGTGGAGATGAGGGTTACGAACTTGGCTTCTACGTGACCAATAAGTAGGCATAAGGTTTCGGCTTAGGAAGAAGAGAGGAAAGAAATGAGTCTTTGTTCGGGCGAAAACATCAAATTCGAGCTATACATTTGAATGTATTTGATTTATCGTCGTATTTATTACATCACGAAATACTCAATAAGGTTTTTGGATTTATGTTGGATATTTCACAACACTACGGATGGTTATAAGTTATAACATAAATGAGATGAAATTCATGGAGATGAATTCATGGTATGGGTGTAAAGGTAGCAAATGATATGTGGGTGAGCAGTTCAAATCAAAGTAGCGCCAAAGGGAAGAAATCATTGTAGTTGTTCACTTGGTATAGGCAGGCCAGCTGCTACACAGACGTACACAATCACATAACATACAGACGCATGTATTATTGCATAGCTATCCCAAAGAATTATTGGCTGAGCCAAGTTCTTGGACCGCCTAATACACCTAAAGGAAGTTCAGCATGCTTTTCTTATCAGCTTCGAAACGAAGACATAAGAAAAACATATCTTTGAGCCTAGGGCCAACATATATATTGTCTTCATTTTGCTGCTTGAATAAGAGATATGTTTATCATATTATGTTAGTCCGGTTAAGTGCAAGGAATTATCAGGAGTCAAGTTAGTAACGTGGATTTGTATATTTGCAAGAGCAATCCTTTTTAGGGGTATCCGGATGAGGCTAGGAGTGATCATGACCTCGAGGGACATCAAGGAGATGACTAACCCCCTCGAGCGATATGAGAAATGAGGACCATGAGGGTTACCTGAGAGAACAGAAATAGCTCGAGGGATATTTGGATGAGAAGTGAGGGTTTTGAGTGAAATATCCAAGCGAGAAGTAAAGATTAATCCCCTTGATGAAGACCACAAAATCTAGAACAGTTGGTCATGGTGCGCAAGAGAAGACATGTATGTGATGAGGACTAGAGGTGCAACTGATGATCAAAATGACTCATCAGATGTTATCATGTTGCTTCAGTTGTCTTATGTTTTGAGTCTATCATTTTAGGCAATTGACATACCTCAAATGAAACCGTAAGAAAGCAATAATCGATATGACAATAATGTTCATGGATATAACTAATGTGGAGAAGTACATGACCAGTCATGCAGTTAGATTCATTCTTACTATCCACTTATATGGAAACAATCAATTAATAGTTTCAAAGAGATTTATAACTATCATGTAAAAAGATTCATCGTTATTACAATTTATACCTAGAGTCTCTTTCTGAATATAGAAGAAGTAGTTGATATTTTTATCTATTTATATGTAAATTCGATAAAATAAAAATTCCAAAAAAAAAAAGAAGAATGACTTTTTCGAAATATCCTTATATATCGATATGATATCTCATTTTCTCAAAATAACGATAGATTGATAAACATATATATTTTAATCTTTGTGCTTACCTCATCAAATTAAGAGTATTGGCATCAGTTCATGACCGAGTTGCTTCCTAGAAAATAAAAAGTCAAGAGAAGCTCACTCAATTAATGTTGAACTAAATTTCAACAAATTTTAATGTGTAAAGCTATGACGTGTTAATGTATTGATGTGTAAGGCTATGATGTGTTAATGTATGACATGTATTGATGCATTGATACATAAAGAGTTGAGGCAAGGAAACACTAAAAAAATATAAAAGCCACTTCATTTTCATTATGATATTATGATATACAAGATATTGATCACATCGTATTACAAAACTAATGGATAGACTTATGAGAGGCACACACTAAAAACGCTTGTGGATCACTCAGAAGTACACACACATGAACAATTGCATATATACAATAACCAAGTAGGGAAATGAACCAGTAGAACCAGCAGGGACAGATATAAGTTAGACAACAGTTCCAAGTTGAATTTCTGCCATGAAAGAGCTTCAAAAGATGCATTCTGCACGGTTACGATGACCAACGATTTCGTAGAAGTACCTCAAAAGACTATATACAAGAGGCAAAACAAAGTACGAGTGTGCAGCCCTTAACAAGTCTTTTGGCTAGCACTTTCTATTTGCCACGCACAGATCGACTAGAGAGCTTTGATGTCACATAATGGAACAAGAATTAGGGTTGTCATCACTGAATACAGCAGTGTCCTGCTCACTAAACATGGTGGAGTAAGGAGGAGGCTGATAGTAGCCGTGCTCCATGCCACTGTAGCCGTGCTTATAATAATTGTACGAATAGGACGAGTAATTCGGAATTGAATTGTAGGTGGTGATGTTGTGTTTACTCCGATGCTCACCACGATCATGATGGTTGTGGTGGTGGTGGTGATGTTCGTGGCCATCACGGGGCTGATGCTGCTGGTAGTACTGAACATTAAGGTTGTGTCCATATTCAGGGTTGTAAGGGTAAGGCCAAAGCTCAGCTGTCCTTCCAGTCCTCCTTACTGCCTTTAAAACCTTCTCTTGCTTAGCCCATCCCATGACAGTCACCTTCTGCATGTTTATATCCACATCAATATCGTCTACTCCTGTAAATTTGATAGTTGCATACAAACTATATTAGAATCACAGTAAGTAAATCCATGATCAGCAGAGATCTATATATAAACTTTAAGCCTGTGAGTAACAGATCCATATATATTGTCAATAAGGAATAAAGCTGCTGATATGACTCTAAAAAGGCAACAATAGGAGAAAGAACATTTACAAAGCAGTATACCTTTAATCTTTTTGAGAGCTTTCTTTATCTTGTTCTCACAGCCAGAACAGTCCATGTGCACTTGCATCTCTACTATCTGCACAAAATTAACCAGAACACAAACATAAGTTCATATGCAGTAGTAATTTAAGCTCTCGCGGACTGATCGTGTATTTCGAAAAAGAAACAATGGTATAACTTCAGCTGCAAGTAAAAGTTGCACAAACGAAGCATGCACCCTTTTCATAATGCAGCTATAGCTAAGTTTAAGCAAGTACGCACCGTCATGTTTCGGAATAGGCGGATATATATAGCTTTGGTCTGTTATATATGAAAACTAGTGCTTGATGAAGCTTTGGCTCTAAGAATGAGAAATAAAACCAGGCAGCTCTCTCTATTTATAGAGACAAGCAGTACTATTATATTGGTAGCTGTTTCTCGACCTCTTTAAAAGCAAAGAGAAGAAGATGGTGAGGGCAATGGCTGCTTACGCAAGATCGATAAGATAGAATATTATTATTCAAAACCGAGTAGTCCCCACTGTTAGCTTTCCTGTATACCCTTCGTTTTCTTCGGCTTTCTCTGAAAGAAACAGGTTGGTGAAAAGGAAGAGCTACCTATATACGTACTACGGCTGAGAAAGAGTGCAGCAATTGCTCAGAAGTTGATCGAAGTGCAAGGAAATAAGATATTGAAGCGGCAAGACTTAACCGTGTTATAGTTCATCAATAATTAAGGAAATAACAATGAATTTTCTCCTTGTGATTATGAAGTCACTCTAACACGTAAATATATGATTAGTCAAGATATAGTTTATTGTGAACGGCAATTGTTTGTTTTAAGATAATTTTAGCCATTGTGTGAACGCTATAATGTGGTGATTATGGTCAACCTCATCAGTACTTAGAACTTGTTAATGATGGTCATCATCATCATGAAAAGTCATTAAATATGTGCATGTATTCCATCATTTGAAGTTAACGTATGTTATTTGAACACCATAAAGAGCAAGTTGGCATACTAAAATTCTTGTGATCGATATAACCGATTAGGTATCGATGCTGCTATATTTCTCACTATGTTGAACTTGTCAAAGTCTTCGAGTTTAAATTCTTCCAATAGAATCGAGCAAATATGTTTATGTCATAATTTTTTTTAATACATCATGCATGCATATACTAATAATGCTAGCTCGATCTAGCTCATCGTCAGCGAAAATATACAATATAATGATATTTGAATCACCTCAATCTTTTGGGGTCTGTATTATTGATGTCATTCTAGATACGACTATTAATACTAAAAAAAAAACTAATAATGCTAGCTACTGAATACTATCTCTTATGGTATTTATATGTTTATGCATGTGCAATGTTTGTTGTTTTGGTAAGAGGTACATGTGCAAATTGTTTGTTCTTCATAAAATATGAGTAGAAGGGAGAAATAATTTGCGTCTTTGATTGCAAGTATGGTCTAGCTAGCTAGGGACTATATCTCCTTATTAATAAACCCAGTTTTGATACATAGAATTATTTTCTCAACAATTAAGTTATTCATTCGTCGGATTACAGTTTAGTAGAGATAAACTGATGAGAAAAATCTCTCGTAAAATCAACTTTATCATCTTTACAAAATTGAACAAGGTGCATATTCACTGTAAATACGTACTTTTTTTCCTTTTTTTTTTTTTCTTTTTTTTCTGTGCCTCAAAATGTGCTTTCATGTTTTAAGCTTACTACTTCATAAGGTAAGTACCAACCTAGCTCATAATCTCATATGGTCTACGTAGGATAAGAAAACTCCTATGTCATGAGAGATCGATGTTGCTAGCAATATTATGATATATTACAATGGTTTTCCAAAATACGTACCTATCAAAATCAGTATTGTAATTTAACAAAATACTACTCGAAAACTCTATCAACAGAGATACACATACATGCAGGTATCATACAATAAAAAACCCTCCAATCAAAGCAGGCTAGTAGTGGTAGGAAGAAAAAAGACAGATTCCAAAAGCAAAAAGAGTAGACTTTATCTCGATCGGTCTCCATCTAGGGTTCTTTTCCAGGCAAATGCAGCCAGAATATTGTAACCCTAGTTGCTTCTTCCAGGACCAATTTTCCAGTCAAATACTCTTAAAAAAAAAAAAAAGGGAAGGGGGGGGGGGGGGGGGGGGGGGGTGGGGGAGGGGGGGGTATATCCGACGGGGACAATAAAGATTTCACTAAATTTCCATATGCAGATGATGAATATGATTAACATAGTTCCAGAACTACGTGCTCTCAGCAAGACGACTTTTAATACTAATCCAGACTTTGAGGATTGAAGTACGTCGTAGAAAATGACTTGAAACTTATATATGTTAATCATCACCCTATAATAACCCATTGTCATTATATATGAATGCATTTCCCCAGTCTACTAACTCTAGTTCATTTTAATTTCCAAGTTATCATGGTAACAATGACATGATCATTTTAAGTTCCAAGTATATACGTAATTATCCTATTACGTGGACTACCTAAAACAACCACTGATCGAGAATCTCATAAAACAACCATGTTTATGGAATGTGATGGGGCCCACGTCAATTAGTCGCACGGATTGTTAAATCTATGTGAGTTGAGTATTAGCCCCCCCTCAAAAGAGCACGTATATCAAATTCGTGAGTGTACCGTGAGTGAAACTTTTTTTTCATTGTCATCCGTGTGAAATAGCCGCATTTTAATCTGTGTGAAACATGGTTTTTTGATGCAGCGGAAATATAAACGTTGGAATCCACCAATGTCTAAAGGCGACTTGAATCCACAAGTCTAGTTTTCTCGAATCCACGAAAGAATCTGGAATCCACCAGAGAATTGAGATAAACTCAAAAGTTTTTATTAATAAAAAAAGTTACGACTACAACCGATTAAGGGTCCTTATATAGGAGAAACTAAACTGTAGGGCAACTAACAACCAAGCCTAAAAGCCCATAGGTTAAAACAAAACAAAATCCAAAATAAACTAAAAACCTAAAATAATACTAAATGCCGAATCGGATATATAAAACGATATCTTTTGGCCTAAATCTGATAGGGCTCACTAAAGTGAGTATTGTAAATCTCGTCGTTCTTATTCTGGAAAGGAGTCATGCATCCCAAATGGACGTTCTGGTCAAAAGTTACTCAAAATCAGATTTAACAGATTTTGCGTGACAAACCCGAAAAGTCTAAAACAATATCTTCTTGAATATTTCAGCGGCTAGCAACCTCATGATGATATGAGAATTACTGATCTTCAAATTATTCTTTTTTATTACTCGCCGTTTCCTGACTTTTATTTTCTTATGTCTAAATTTGGCCAATTCTTGTTCTACATCATTTTTCTAGTAGTGCCAGTAGAAATGGCAATTAGAAAATCATCGATCAGTTGTGTAATCTTTAACAGAAATGCAGATTCAATAGAAAAATTGACATTTCTTAAAATATTACAAATTAGCTAACATAACTCATTATCAGAATGCATGGAATTAACCAATTGTCTTAAACGAACAACACTGGAACCCAACAAAAACAGCAAAATGGGGTGAAGACCACAACATGCCTAGTATCTGTGCCAGAACAATCCACTCGAGACATACAAATGAAGACAAGGCCAGATAAGTAAAGGGACACATTGGAGATTACTACAATGTCAATACCATTGGTTTCTCCATTCTACTTGTCTAAGATATGTAATGACTTTGTATAAATTAACCCCTCAACCCCGAAGTATCTACAATCCAATTTCACTTCTTTACTTACAACTTAAAGGAAAATAAAGTTACCAGACATGGCTGAGAAGGAAGGAGGAATCGTCAAGAAGGGCCACGAAGAGGGACTGGCATTGGCAACTTCACTTCTCCAAGAGTTTGAGCTTCCACTCGGACTTTTGCCCCTTGCTGATGTGATTGAAGTTGGTTTCGTGAGGAGCACCGGCTACATGTGGATCGTCCAGAAGAAGAAGGTCGAGCACAGTTTCAAGATCATCAGTAAGCTTGTGAGCTATGACACAGAGATTAAAGGATATGTTGAGAAGCAGAGGATCAAGAAGCTGAAGGGAGTGAAGGCCAAGGAACTCATGTTGTGGCCTCCAGTCAGTGAAATCATTGCTGATGCGCAACCAACCGGAAAGATTCACTTCAAGAGCCTTGCCGGCATCACCAAAACTTTTCCAGTTGAGGCGTTTGCTGCTGGTCAGTGATGTGTGTTTACCAAGCAAGCCAAGGGCCAGTGTGGTTGCCTACATTTCATCAGTTTAAGATTTCAATTTCCTTATCCAGCAAAAAACCTATTTTGTCTTTTCTTTTTGCCTTCTGTTTCGTAAGGCTTTGTCATAGTAAGCTTTCTAACTGTGGTAGTAAGCTTTCTAATTGTGGTACTAAAAAAAAATGTATGCACTTGATGATATACATCTACCAATGAAGTTGATTTGACGCTAAAATGTGATTTAGCATGCTTGCATAAATAGGTGAATATGGAGACAAATGAATTCCTTTCTTGATAAATAACTTCTGGTACAAAAGAATGGTGCCTCATTACAAGGCCAAGTATGTGTTACATTACAATTCTCAAGTTTCTGTTTAGAGACATGTAAGAACAGTGTTGCAGGACAAATTTAAACATCATCAGACAAAAATACTCTTGGATCATGCAGTGGCTGAGGCATGGAAGGATTGGAAGCATATTGCACCATTTTTAGTTTGACCATACCAGAAGCCTTACACAACTCCAGAGTTAAATACATGTAAATCTAATAAGCTATTATACCACCCCTTCTCAATCTCCTCTTCTTTTGCTTGATGAAGGAGGAGGGTTTCAAATTTTCAATAATTAAATCTTCCCAATCAAGAGTATGATAGCCATGGCATCAGAGATGAGTTAGGGTTTGTAGAAACAAAGGAATTTGAGAGAGAAAGAAAAAAGAGATAAAGTTCAGACCCTTCTTTCTATTAACCACAAGATTCGTTACAACCAAAAGAGAGAGCTCCCAAAACTATATATACAGCTAAGAGTTAGAAAAGAAAATATCTGCTCTGCTAACCAACTATTACAGCTGTACCACACTAAACAATAAGCTTAACAGAAAGCTTAACAGAAAAGTCAACACAATTATCATAGTCAACACCCTCCCTCAAGCTCAGCTAGGGTCACTAGCCTGAGATTGGTACAATGAAAGCGAAAAAGAGGAGAAGGTAACCCTTTCGTCAAAATGTCTGCTGTTTGTTTTGTGGTGGAGACATACTCAAGACACAAATCATTGTGCTGTACTCGCTCTCGTACAAAATGAAAGTCATTATCCAAGTGCTTGATCTTTGAATGGAATACTGGATTTGAAGCCAAGGCTAAAGCTGATAAATTGTCACATTTGAGAAGTGGAGCAGGAGGAATTCGAATTTTCAAATCACACAACAAATGTCTAATCCAACTCACTTCAGCTGCAGTATTGGCTAGGCTTCTATATTCAGATTCTGTGGAACTTCTAGAGACTGTCCCTTGCTTCTTAGATTGCCAAGAAACAGGACACATACCAAGATACACTACAAATCTAGTTGTAGAGCGCTTCTGAATCACTTCCCCGGCCCAATCAGCATCACAAAAAGCTTTAACATGTACAGCATTTTGCAAAGCACCAGCTGAACTATAAAACATACCTTTCTGAATTGTACCTTTCAAGTACCTCAAAATGCGTTTGACAGCGGCAAAGTGAACATCTGTGGGAGTTGTCATGAATTGACATACAGTATTGACAGCATATGCAATGTCTGATCGAGTAAATGTCAAATATTGTAAGGCACCTACAATGCTTCTATACATAGTAGGATCTTTAAGAGGAGTACCTTCATCTTTGGTCATCTGATGATGAGGAAGGCAAGGAGAATTACAAGTATTAATAGTTTCCATTCCTGACCTGGCAAGCAAATCCTTTGCATATTTTGTCTGACTAATGAGAATGCCTTGCGGAACTTTCGTGACCTCCAAACCAAGAAAGTATGATAAAGAACCAAGATCCTTCATATCAAACACCATACTAAGTTCAGAAATAACTTCATGAATACCAGCATTATCAGAACCTATTACCACAATATCATCCACGTAAAGTAACAAAGCTACCATCCTTGCTGTTGTATGTCTGATAAAGAGACTAGGATCAGAATGAGAAAAAGAAAATCCCAAACTTGGTAAGAAACTGGTAAACTTCTCATTCCAAGCTCGCGGAGCTTGCTTTAAACCATAAAGAGATTTTCTTAACAAGCAAACATAACCAGGAAATGCAGGATCGACAAAACCTTGAGGTTGTGTCATATATACCTCTTCTTTCAAATCCCCATGTAAGAAAGCATTTTTCACATCAAGTTGCCTTAATTCCCAGCCATTCATAGCAGCAAGAGCTAAAATTATTCGGACTGTACTATGTCGCACAACAGGACTAAAGGTTTCAGCATAATCCAAACCTTTCGCTTGACTAAAACCTTGAGCTACCAACCTTGCTTTATATCTTGAAACAGTACCATCTGGATTCTTCTTGATCTTGTATATCCATTTGCTTCCCACTATATTTCTATCCGTAGGGCATGGGACAAGAGTCCAAGTGCCTTGATTCTGTAAAGCTTCAATCTCCTCAAGCATTGCCTTATCCCATTCAGATTTGCCTGTTGCAGCTCTAAAAGATTTAGGCTCAACAATATCATTAATTTCAGATGTAGCAGTGAACCCACTAAAGAAAGGAAACTCATCATACAACTTGTGTTGAGCTACTGCAGAATAACAGTAGAAATCTTCAAAAGTTTTCTGCTTAACAATGCCATTCTTGGCCCGAGTCATCATAGAATGGTCATTGTAATTTTGATTCACAATAAAATCAAGCTCTTGAGGAAGATTCGCAGCATCAATGCCTCCAAACTGTAAAGCATTCAATTCATTATGATTGAGAGCATTAGTGACATTATCAACATGCAGATTAGGAGTACTCGTAGCAGCAATATCAGTTGGAGTAGAATGAGTTTCAAAGACATTGTCAGTACAACTTACAGTAGTATCACCTGCAACACCAATACCTTCATGCAAGTGCACATTCACACCTGTGCCAACACTCTTATCAATGATGTTAATATCAACCCCACCTCCACCATTACTACCAGAAGTCGCAACAGGTTCAGTATTGGAAGGATCACCATTTGCACTCGAAGTAGGATTATTTCCAATAGCACTACCAATATTAGTAGTAGTGGCAACAACATTCAGAGAGCCGTCATCGACAGATCTATCAGAAATAGGACCCCTATCAGCTGAGGAAGCATGAATAAGAGAAGCGGCAACTGTATTATGCAATGGAGGAGGGACAGGCATCCGTGGAGAAAGAGCAGTGTGTGAAGAGGAGGATGGAAAGAATGTGACTGGATCAATAGAAGACGTCATAGATGGAGGACAAGAGAGAAAGGGAAAATGGTTTTCATCATGAATGACATGCCTAGACATCCACAGTTAATTGTGAGAAATACTATAACAAAAAACGCCTTTATATCCCAAAGCATAGCCTAAAAAGACACATTGTGTGGTTCTAGGATCTAATTTATCATGAGCATAGGGTCTAAGATAGGGATAGCAGCAAGACCCAAAAATTTTTAACTGAGAAAGATCTGGAGGTTTGAGAAACAAAAGCTCATATGGAGATGACATGTTGAAAGTTCTGCTAGGCATTCTATTGATAAGATAGCAAGAGTGAGCAACACTATGAAACCAAAATTGCTTGGGAACATGAGCTGTAGACAATAATGATATAGCAGTTTCAACTATGTGTCTATTTTTCCTCTCAGCAACACCATTTTGCTGAGGAGTATATGGACATGTTATGAGGTGTAAAATGCCTTTGGATGAAAGAAAATTAGAAAAGGCTTTACTATTGAATTCACCACCTCCATCTGTTTGAAGTTGTTTAATTGAAGAATTAAACTGATTTTCAACAAAAGCACAGAATTGCACAAATTTGGCAAGAACATCAGATTTATTGATTAGTGGAAAAATCCACACAAACTTTGTACATCCATCAATAAAGGTAACATAGTATTTGTAACCTTCTATTGATAGACAGGGAGCTGGTCCCCATATATCAGAATGCACCTTGTGAAAGGGCACAGATGATTTGATTACAGAATCAGGGAAAGGAAGTCTGTGCAACTTGCCTTCTAAACAGTAAGAACAAACTTGACTAGAAACTGGACTAGACACTTTTATTTGGGATTTATCTAACATTTTCAACATGATAGGTTGAGAAGGATGACCTAAGCATTGATGCCATACTGGATATGATGAAGAGGAGCTGACAAAAGCTGAGTGAGATAGCTGAGAGATGGAGGAAAGTGGTGGTGACTTGAAGAGAAAGAGACCCTCATCACTGCTCTTTCCTTGGTAGAGAATTGTTTTGGATGCCTTGTCCTGCACAGCAATATTATTTTCATCAAGAGTAATAAAGCAATTGTTATCTCTGCATAACTTGGTGAAAGATAACAAATTCATTGCCAGGTCTGGAACATGAAGAACAGTGTTTAACTTCAAAATATGATCAGCTGGCTTAATACAACTAGAACCAGTATGAGCAACAGTCAAACCTGTACCATTACCAATTGTAATCTTATTGTCAGCAGAATACGGTTGAGCAATTGTCAGATTTCTCAATTCAAAAGTCATATGATGTGTAGCCCCTGAGTCTCCAACCCACACTTCAGGATTAGTAGAAGAAGATGAAGCACCATTGCTAGGATGAAAGCTTCCTGGAAAGTTAGAACTTGAAGAACCATTGGACACCAAATATCCTCCATGAGCAGTTTGTTGAAAGACACCATTAGCATTGCTAGTAGACTGAGCAGCTAGAGCAGTCAAAGATGCAGGAGGTTCAGAGCCTTGATATGCAAAATTAGTTCTGTGAGAACAATTTAATGCAACATGCCCTTTAAGACCACAGATTTGACAGGTAGGAATAGAAAGAGATGGATGTCCCTCTGGAACATCAGTTCTATAGAAACAATTAGCAGCAGTGTGGCCTTTCTTTGAGCAAATTTGACATTCAGGAGAAGGTCCATTGACTGATGGCCTGAATTGATTGACTGATGGTCTAAATTAAGGTTGTGAAGCTTGATGCGGTTTATAGTCCGGATTTTGATAGCAAGTGCTGGTAAGATGACCATGTTTTCCACATATTTGACATTTGTGAACACGAAAACATGTGTCCACATTGTGTCCTCTTTTACCACAAACTGAACATTCAACAACATTACCAGTATACTTTGTGTCTTTTCCTTTGATGTCACCTTTATTATCCCAATTCCTAGAGTTTCCATCTCTCTCACCATTCCTTGATCCATCACCTCGAGCTATCATTGCACTCATATTGGGAAGGATAGAAAAGTTGCCTTCAATCCTTCTTTCAGCAGCAAGAAGTTGAGACCTCAATTCTCTAAGAGAGATAGGAGTTTCTCTTCCCTCAATAACAGTTCTAACAGTAGAGTACTCATCAGGAAGACCATTCAAAACAACAATGATGATATCTTCATCAGGAATAGAGACTCCAACAGATAGCAACTGATCTCTAGCATTTTTCACTTTCTGTAGGTATTTCTCAATATTTTCAGCGCCCTTGCGTAGAGTCTGCAATTCAGTTTTGAGTTGCATAATACTAACTCTAGAAACAGCAGAAAAACGTTCCTGAAGTGCAAGCCAAGCTTGCCTTGATGTCTTGCATCCAATTATTACATCCACAATATCCTCATCTAGGGTTGCCATAAGAAGGCTAAGAAGAGCCATATCTGTTTGCTTCCAAGCTCTATATGCTGCAGTTTCCTCATTTGTAACTTCTCCATCAGAAGAAAGAGCATAGCGAGGTGGAGCAACCTCAGTACCATCATAAAAACCAAAAAGACCATTTCCAGCTAGAGTATACTGAAACTGAAAGCTCCATTTGATAAAATTTCGTTCTCCAAGACGCATAGTAATGATGCTCAAAAGAGAATGAACATCAGCATGAGAGAGACTATGTGCAGTAGCGTTTTGAGAGCTCTGTGCATTAGTATTTTGGGGAGCCATTTTGAGACCTCTGCAATTTTTATATCAACAAGCTTCTATAGAGTCACAAAAATGAAACCTCCCTCTCAAGAATCAACAATTCTTCCTCAATTCAGAGTTGACACACAAGCTATTCACACAAAAAGTAACAAACTTGTGAAAACTTTATCAGATTATGATATATCTATCATAGTAAGAAGTTTACTCTTAAAGCTTCACTCTTCCCACAAACTTGTAAACTCTTCCCACAAACTTTACTCAAACTACTCAAATCCTTTGCTTTACACTAAGAAGTTTGCTCAGATTTAACTCTATATGCTCCAAAACTTATAATAATACTCAGATTTTACTCTATATACTCCAAAAAAAAAAACGCAGAAAAACATATAGATCTACTCAAATCTGCTCAAATTTTAGCTCGAATCACAGAATTTTCTCTAAGATTTCTTAATCAACACATAACTCATATTTCTTGAAGAGAAAGAGCTTCGATTTCACCTGAAGAAAACTAGAGAGGATCACAGTAGCCTTCTGAGAAGTCACAACACTCAAACCAAGCTTCGATGAAGATCAAAGCTGCAATTCCAACCTTCGATGACAAGCAAATCAGCAAAGTTCAAATCACAGCGCAAGCCTAAAATCACAGCAAAGAAGAAGCTGAATCTGAATTCAAAAAGCATATACACTGTTAACTAAGATAGATGCGAAAGCATGGATCACAGGTCCTGGATCTATGGACGCTCTGATACCATGATAGCCATGGCATCAGAGATGAGTTAGGGTTTGTAGAAACAAAGGAATTTGAGAGAGAAAGAAAAAAGAGATAAAGTTCAGACCCTTCTTTCTATTAACCACAAGATTCGTTACAACCAAAAGAGAGAGCTCCCAAAACTATATATACAGCTAAGAGTTAGAAAAGAAAATATCTGCTCTGCTAACTAACTATTACAACTGTACCACACTAAACAATAAGCTTAACAGAAAGCTTAACAGAAAAGTCAACACAATTATCATAGTCAACAGAGTATGCTTTCTCTTTCGTTTTCTTCCCGTCTATACGTACATCTTCAGAAATGCGTACATCTGAATGAGCATTTGAAGGTTGCATAATCTTATGAATTCGCTATTTGGCAGCATTTATCTTTTCTTTCCTCCTCTTACAGGCCTTGAGACCCTTAAGATAAGATGGTGGCATATGATCCAAGCCTACATCTTTCTCCAATATATTCTTGAGCATAAGCTTCTTGCTTAATTCTGACTTCCCATTCCACCACTCAGTTCAATCATGGGGATCAACAACACGCATAATCATCCTACCTAGCTCGTAACCGTCGCAGCCGCGACCTCGGCCTCGGCGATCGGCATCGACTTGCTATCCCTCCTCATAGCCACATAAGCACAGGCACCAATCAAGACATTGAACCAGTTACCTTAGCCGAACTCACCTTCGGTGATCTTCCCGATCATGGCCTTGATCTCGTCGGCGCGGGACGGGAGGAGGTTGAGACGGAGAGTGACGTCATCGATGAGTTTGTTGGCCTTGTAGATCTTGGTGTCGCGGTAGTGGTTGTCGGTGCCCTGGCCGGAGGTACCGAGGCGGATGGAGGTGCCGGTGGGGCCGGAGACGCCGCCGTAGACGTCGACGTAGTTCTCGTAGTCTTGGAGGTGGCCGCAGGTGGAGTAGAAGAGGCGCCCGGAGACGTCGTCGGGGGTGAAGGAGGTGGAGTTTGAGGGACTGTGATTTTTATTTTAGAGACTTTCTAGGGGGTTTTTCTGGAAATTTAAAACTCAATTTGGAAACGGTGGACCCACAGTTCGCTAAAGCCCACGCCACGTCGACCGCCTAGCCCTGTCACTTCTCTGTCTGGGCCAGAGAAATTATCTTCTTTTTCAAAATTTTCTTTTTTATGTTTTTTTAAATGATGGACCTCATAACCTGTTAAGAGCCACGCCGTCTGGACCGCCTAGCCCATCCCTTCCTACTAGCCCACATAAATTATTTTTTCTTTTCAAAAAAACGGAGATTCTTCCCACCGCTGAGTGAAAGGTCACTGCTGGCGCGTTCCCACACGCGTTTGACAGAATCTGTTAATGAAAAAAAAACAGGGAAAAATTTCAAGAACAATACACGAAGTTTCATTAATTCTTAACTTTCGTACATTAAGTTTTATTTTTTTCAAATCTACACTTCAACTTTATAAACCGACTCACTATTCATACATGTTGTCAATAGGTCCGTTAAATATAGTGTTTTTCGTCAAAGTTTAGAGGGTAATTTCGTCACACCATGACTTCCCTCCATTTCACTATTCAATGCAGCAATTCTTCAAATTTCCCTCCAAAACCAAACCTAGGAACTACTGAAACTAGAGAATTTCAACAAACTACTCGATCAAACAAAAAAATTTAAAGAACAATGATATGGGAATCAAAACATTTTCATGAAATTGGCATCCAAAAATAGGTTTCTACATCAAAAGATCCATCTGTTGCACAAAACACATGGTATTTGCAGAGTAACTAAAGTTCAGCAATACGCAAGACAAATACCACCATAACAGATAGATAAAATAAATTACATGCCAATTCCTATTGACATCTATTAAGTATCAGCAACGCTTCCATTCCTTATGGTTTCCATGACCTTTTTCCACGGTTGGTTTTAGGAGATGGAACAGTTGTACTGTTTGAAGCACCTGAGGCAGTAGGCCTTGCTGATTTTCTTTGATCGACTTTTGGGGAGTTTACTCGCATTGCAGGCCTCTTGTACCTCTTTTGTGAAGATGTAGGTGCAGTCGGTGCAGCAGTGCTCTCTTGTGACATTGTTTCCAAAAGCAAATAAATCTCACCAACAACAACATCACCATATCATCTTAGCTACACACCATAAAAATACTAAAAATTCATAGTATCCAGTACCTGAGTTGGCTGCACCAAATTGATATGTTCATATGGCATATGTATGTCATTTGCAGCTCCAAATTCATCATGCATGGACACATTGAGATTGACATTGACATTGACATTGACATTGACATTGACATCAGAAGGTGGTTCATTTGCAGCTTTTTGTTGTGGTGGATCATTTGGTGCTTGCTGAGGTTGTTGGCTATTGGCTGTTGAGGTTAATGGGTTCCTTCTTGCACAAGTTCTTGCATTGTGTCCCGGCTTCCTACACATACCACAAGTCCCTTTAGAGTAATAACTCTTTGGCAGCCTTTCAATCCCTACTGGTGGTGGTACTTCACCTACACATTCATTTAACAAAAAAATAAAAAATTATAGTCAGTGTAACATCAACCAAAACAAACTTATATTATTGCATTTCAAAGTGTGACTTGTACTTGGTTCTAAGTTCTTTTTGTCTTGGGTCTCCCTGGTTGCCTTCTGTACAAGGTGTCACATCCCGACCCTTAAATTTTTACCTTATTTACTAGCTTGGTTATAATAAGAATTTTACCGTCTCTGTCATTGAGGTATAGTTTAATTGGTCCCTAGAGGGGTTTTGTGGGACAATTATTTCGGAGAGTTATTTGTAGGAGAAAAATATGATGATGGTAAAAATGGTAAATTTTAGCTAGTAAAAGGTAATTTTTATTATGGTATTATTTTGGGGTGTAAATTTTTGGTGGAGTTGGGTTTAATAAAGGACTTGGACCGGGAGTGGAGGCCCAAAGCTTTTCTTCCTCTCTTTTCTTTTCCTTCTCTTCCTCCCGGTTCTCCCTCCTGAGCTCTCTCTCCCCGCCGGACTTCCAGCCGTCGCCTGCCGCCGTCTGGCCAGCCACCGGCCGCCGCTCCAGCCTAGTTCGGATCCCCGCCGTCTCCTCTCTCTTCCCGGCCTAGCATCCAAGCCTATAGCGTCGCCGGAGAGGAGAAAACCCGCCGGAAACGCCGACAGCTCTTCTTCGCCGGAACTCTCTCCTCCGGCCACCAATCCGGGCAAGCCTGGTATGGTTTTGTAGGTCTCCAACCCAGCTGCCTTGTCCTAAAAGGACTCACTCCGGTTCTCTTCAGGTAAGGAGAAATTTGAGGTGGAAGTTCTAGGGCGTTTTTGATGTTTTTGTTCGATTGGCATAGCTAGGCTTGGATTTTGAGTTTGTGCTAGTTAGGAAAGTTGTAGAACATGAAGAGAGGATTATTCTATCAAAATTTCATAGGAATTAGAGGTCGCCGGAATCGGCCTCCGGCCGCCGCTGCCCGCGTAGCTGGTGCCGGCGCCGGTTGGGAGATTTTAATGTTTTTAAATTTGGAATATTAAGGGGAGTTTATTGAAGTGAGTTATGAAATTTTTGGATGAGTTTTGGATAGGTTTATGAATTTTCGAAGTGTGGTATTTTTGGCGGTTAATTAATATAGAATCCGGCCGTTGGATTAAAGTTGTTTAAGCTATGGGAAGGTGTAGTTACGGCTGTTGGTTCTAGGGTTGAAATGTGGACCACTTTGAAGTTAGGCAATGTTGAGCGTGAAAATGGCTCTCGGTTAATTTTTGCCTATTTTGATTTTGTGTAAATATTGGAATTTCGGCTAGGAAATTAATATTATATTTGGAACAGGTCGTGAGGAGGCTCGAGCAGACGAGGCCCCAGATCGACATTAGGCTTAGGCTTAATTAGTGAGTGGACCGTTGTTTTATTTGAAAAGCATGCGATGAATTATTTTGTTGATCATTTATTTCTTTTGCTGAGATTTATTTCTTAATTGGATATTTGGTAATTTTCCACTTTTGGAGAGTTCCCGGAAATGAGATTTTCGGTGGATATGTTTATTGGATGTTTATGAGGAAAGTATGTATATAGAAATGCTAGCTAGACATACGTGCTTGATCCGCCATAATGAGGTAAAATACCATTATGGTGTGACGTGAGTGTTAGACACAAGCGTAGTAGCCCTATATGAAAACTATTTTCTTTTCTGGTTCATATAGGTTTTCATATAGAGAGTCCACACGTATATACACTCGTGTTTTTCCGCCATAATGAGGAAAAATTCCATTATGGTGTGACGTGAGCGTTAGACGCAAAAGTAATAGCCTTGTATGAATTTCTATTTTGCTTATTCCTTCATAGAATTCGTACAAGGAGTATGACGAGTATAAATACATACACATATATATATATATATGTTTTTATATATAATTTAGCCTGAGAGGACTTATTTTTGTTGAGTTTGGAGACTAGCCGGAACTAGTCACGAAATTGCCAATCGTTGAGTTGAGAGCTTTTGAGCTGCCGCATGCAATATATTTTCTATGAAATTCAAATTGGGAATGCATAAATAT
Source organism: Fragaria vesca subsp. vesca (assembly GCF_000184155.1). NCBI lineage: Eukaryota > Viridiplantae > Streptophyta > Magnoliopsida > Rosales > Rosaceae > Fragaria > Fragaria vesca. The sequence goes on along the minus strand of NC_020493.1, from coordinate 7,372,059 downwards.
TTGTTAATTTATTTTTGTCCACTCACTCTAACGTGTTAATAAATGTCTTCCCTTGGGCCCTTCGTTTTAAATTGCCCAGTCTGCAGAGTACGGATTTGGATCTAGTAGGAGACAAGGCATAGTCACCCGTTTTTTCACCACTTTTCATCAGTAGGTTACACGTTTGACCTACCAGCATTTTCTTGCTTCCTCTAGTTAGCAGCTCTGATTATCTGAAGGATAATGTCATTATTTCGGTTGTGAGCGAAGACATGTTGACATTTTAGAATATTTGTCAGAGGATTTATATTATTTTTTGGATAATTATATTTGATGTTTGGATAATGTTGTGTTGTTGGTGGTGGTTGTATTTGGGGAGCACGTAGGCTCCAGGAGTTAAGGTTGGATTGTAAATTTTGGGAGTGTTTGCAGGTTTTCTTTAAGAAGGGTTGTCCATTTTCAAGGGAGGTTATGCCGAATTTTCGGTAATATCTTTCTTGGAGGTGGTCCCCGCACGACTTACTCCGGATTTCAGAGTGAAATTCGGGGTGGGTCGTGTCACAAGGGAGGTGCAATTTTCCTCTCGATTTTTTCCCATTCAGCAAACCCCGCAATTGGATGGATCATCACCTCATATGCTTGCATGTATCTTTTCAGAGTATACCACTCAGATACAAAATCATCAGGAGACCATTCCTTTTATTAGATTGCTGCGATTGCATGGCTATATGGTAGTCCACATAGATCCCACCTTCTACAGCTGCATGACATTGTTTCCAATTTCACAGAGTGTTGCGCAATCACACCAGATTCACATGCAACACCCCTGCCTTCTAACTCAAACCTGAAGTTGCTGAACTCAAGTGGTCGGTATTGACTGGCCCATGATGCATTCTTTTTCAATATCTTTTCTATCCTTGGACCAACCTTGCACTTCTATCTTGTTGCAAAGTTTCTGCAATTTGCTACTCTAACCATAGCTGCAACTCTAATATATTGTAGACAAGGAATTATTGGCTTTTCCCTTGCCTCAAGGATGCTATGGTTGAAAGACTTGATATGATTATTTACTAGAATGTCACACTGAAAAAATACATTGAAATGTGACCTAGACCAATGCTTAGCAGTCCTTTCAAGACAATATTTCCAGGCCAAAATGGATGCTTCTCTCATGTCCAACATTGCTTGCTTGTATTTAACTATAGTTGTTGCCCTTGCAATTGCCCACAGTCTCTGCTTCAACTCCAAACCAATATGGCCATCCCCTTTGAAGTTGTTATGCATGTGTCTTACACAAAATCTGTGCTCAGCTTCAGGGAATAGGTTTTTAACAGTTGCTCCTAGGCCTTTTTGCTTGTCTGACATAAACGCATAATGCCTTGAATGATGGATATCCAAATCCTCTTTCAGATTTGTCAAGAACCAAGTCCATGTGTCAAATGTTTCTACCTCAACAATAACCCAAGCAATTGGGTACATTCCATTGTTCCCATCAATACCTACAGCTGAAATCAATTGTCCCTTATGAACAGCCTTGAGATGACATCCATCTAAACCAATGATAGATCTGCAACCTACCTTCCAACCCTCTTTCAATGCAGATAAGCAAATATAGATTCTCTGGAACTTTGCCACTTTGCCACATCCTTGTCAAGCTTTGTTTTAATCCAAACACTACTACCTAGATTTCTCTTCTTCAATTCATGAGCATAAGACTCCAGGTTGTTGTACTGATCTTCAATAGTGCCTTGTGCCATCCTAAGAGCTTTTGCCTTAGCTCTGTGTGCAAGCTGAAATCCTATCTTCATCTCAAAGTCTTCAGCCACAACATTTTGAATCCCTTCCCTAGACCATTTACCATCTGCAAGAAACTGATTCTTGTATTCTTCAGCTAAAAATGGTGCATTGCAATGGTATACTCTTTTACCAATGGAACAACAAGTGTGTTTAGGCTTGTATTTCTTTATTTGCAAAGTGAGATTATCCATGTTTGGGTTGCTAGCATACATATAGTAAGGACAACCTACAGATGTGAAGCACTTCACCGAAATCATATGCTTTGTATTCCTAGGGAACCTCAGCTCCTTCTTTGTCATCACACCATGCTTCCGAACTGCATGCTTAAAAACTTTGTTGTTTGGAAAAATCATCCCAAGACAAAACCTTGGATTCTTCATATCATTCTTCTCATCAAACTCAATCCACTTAGAAAACCTCTTCTTACCCTTCACCTTGAAAGGCCCATCATCCACACCCTCATCATCAGACTCATGAGCACTCACAAAACCATCTGAAGTTGCACCTTCATCTAGATCATCACTTATGTTGCCCTCATACCCCATTTCATCAAACTCATGAACCCCTCCTGTCTCCACATGAGCATTAAACACATCTTCATCATCTTCAGGATTCAGTTCATAATCACTGTCTACAATTGCATCATAGTCTGCATCATTTGAGTCATCACTCCAATCATCCACTTCCTCTTCAGGTATAGGCCTTGAACATTCCCCTCCACTTCTTGTATTATAAACTTTCTGCTTCTTAGGTCTTCTAACTTTTTTCTTTGGCTTTTCGACTACTTTTTGCTTCCCTTTCCCTTTATTCTTAGACTGCAAAGAGATTGGAGCTGATGGTGTTGGCTCATTCATTTCTTCTCTTTCACTTGGTTCCCTGATGTGAACTCCAATTGTGAGTCTTTTCCTTGACACAAAATCTATACCATTGCATCCTTGTTGAGAATGCCCAAATGCTTCATCAAATAAATGGTTCATTAACTCTTCATCATTGAAGATGCTATCCACATCCATGTAATCATGTACTTGAGTCCTTGCATTTTTTTGGGCCACTGGTTTTTTTGTAGGAATAGCCTCTTCTTGTACTACATGCTCTTCTTGGACTATTGGATCAGCTACAATGAGGGGCATGTCCTCTATAAAATGCCCATAATAGCTTATATGGTCCACAAAAGGGTTCTGTCCCTCCAACTCCAACTCTTGAATGCCCCTCCTAGCAGCCAAACAAACAATGTAAACATATAAACCTCCTCTATACTTTGGTACAAACTGAACCATATCAATCACATCTGCATCAGTACTCAATGGCAAATATCCACTCCCTTTTTTCGAGCCTGGAATCCTATACCAATAAGCAATAGGTCCTTTACAATACCCAATGTCATAAGCCCAACAATTTAACTCATTAAGAGCCATCTTTTCTAGGTCTACACCATCCACAAACAATACTTCATCACCCTTGTACACCTATGCCACTGTTACTATAAAGCCTACCCCCATGATGAATGGAAATTATAAATACATTTTCACTTGCAACAGAACACATTATGTTGTTATTCAATGTTCAGCTAACAATTGCAGCAACTCAACAACATCATGAAATGGATTGCTTTCCAAACATGTCTTCTTCGATCATACCTGTAATTGTGGGTGGGTCTCCTTCCACCCTAAAATATCTCCAATACTTTGCCATATTTCGAAAATATAAGATTCCCTAATCGAGAGACCTACAACAGACGTATGTTGTCTGCTGCAAACAGCACTACTTGAGCTAATTTGATATCATGGTGCGAACTCAAAACATAATGAACAAAGAGGTCAGGCTCACAACTGTGGTTTATGAATATGGTTGGTTTGGATACAAATTTACTCCCCACCTTATTTTCCCACCTTCATCCCCACCCACCTAGATGCATAACACATGTCCTATTTTCTATAACTAATCTAACCATGGTTAACAATATAAATATAAAATTATTTATTTAATTTGAATTTGTAAGATTGGGTATTGGGTTTTAAGGTGTAGGGTTTAGGTTTAGGGTTTTGGGGTTTGGGGTTTGGGGTTTAAGGTTTAGGGTTTAGGGTTTCGGGTTTAGGGCTTAGGGCTTATTCTTTTATCATTATTCGACATAGTTAAGTAAAACCATAAAACCCTAAACCATAAACCCGATACCCTAAAGCTTAACCCCTAAATGCCTAACCTCTCAAATTTAAATTAAATAAATAATTTATATTGTTAACCATGGTTAGGTGACTTAAATATAATAGACATGTGTCATGCATTTAAATGGGTGGGGAAAAATGTGGGGAAGTAAGGGTGGAGAGCAAATTTGTATCCTGGTTGGTTTCACTCGATCAAATTTGTTGTCTATAGAAGAAACAACAAAGAAAGCTTGTTTGACTGAAGGGACCATACTGCTTAAAGCCTTAAACGGCTTATGGTTTAGGATAGGGTTTGGGTTTTAAGTTCAATTACCGTTTTACCCCTATTTTATTTCATAATGGCATAGTTGGTAACAGACCCATTGACGACATGTATGAATACTGAGTCGGGTTATAAGTTGATGTATAGATTTGAAAAAAATGAAACTTGATGTATGAAAGTTAGGAGTCGATGAAACTTCGTGTACTGTTTTTGAAATTTTTCCAAAAAAACAGAGCATAGTCTCTTCTCTATGTTGCTATACCACTTATAGCTGCTGGAACGTGCTGTAGGATTAAAACAGTGGTTTCAATCCTCGATAAACTGGCAAAAGTTGAAACAAGAACACAAGAAATTTTGACGCTGTGTAAAAACCTCAAATAAGAGGAAAAAGCACAGCGGGGCACAAACCTAGAAAATTAAACTTCACTAGATGAATTTGAATAGGGTTTACAAACCACGATTGTAACCAACAGCTATTACAAATTCTCAACGATCTAGTTCTTCAATCTTTTCTTTGATCTTCAAGGAACTAGCCGCGTCCTTGAGACTTCTCAATCACTCTCTACTGGCCGCGAGAGAATGATGAACGTATGAAACAAAAATTCACTTTAACAAGGAGCAAGTGAACTTCGACCTCTCAAAATAGTTTTGCAGCGAAAGAACTCTCTCAATAGTTATGCGTGCAAAAAGGTTGATCACTCCAAACTTTGATATGCAGCATATATAGGAGCAACGATTTCATCTTGCTTTAAAGTCCCAACTCTAATTGACTTCCTACAAGGAAAAATCTTAACGTTAAGATCGTCAATTAGATGCAACACAATATAATTAATGATAGAAAATCTTCCTTTTCCTTTTCCATTTCCATGTAATCTGCTATGCAAGGAAGCCTAACATAAGAGAAATTTTTCCATCCTACCGAAGAACCACGTGGCTATGCCTAGTGGTCCTCCGCACCTGTAGAATGTCACCATGTGGATATTTTTACACGTCAGACTAACAACAAATCAACAGAAGCACAACAGCTCTAAACCTCTGTGTTTTGCCGTTAGAAACTCAGAGGTTGTAACTGATCTGATCTTCTTCCGCCTTGCTTTCATAGCTCTAGGTAAACAAAAAAGTTGCAGAGCAGGTATATAGATACCCCTATCTGCATA
>NC_020493.1:7364029-7366682 GCF_000184155.1 Fragaria vesca subsp. vesca | reverse complement strand
AAAAAAAAAAAAAAAGTAAAGCAATTGGACTAAAGAATTTTAACGTGCAGATTTCTGTCTTGCTGATTATGGATGAAAGGATGAATACAGATTGATATATGCCTCGCAGTTTGACGGCAATGTTAACGGCAGTCTCAAGTGTTTATCTAATTGTTTATGTGTAATTAACTGACGTGTAAAAATATCCACATGGTGACATTCTACAGGTACGGAGAACCACTAGGCATAGCCACATGGTTCTCCGGTAGGATGGAAAAATTTCTCCCTAACATAATTAGGACTTCTGCACGTCCAAATACATCTGAATATATATAATTGGAATCAATCAAATAAGATATTTACTGCATAAAAGATCCTAACCAAAATAGGACTTTATGACCCTCACAATTCTACCTCGTTAAGGAAAGAACAAGTCATTGATTGCAATTTGATCACAAACTTTATTTTGTTTTGTATAGGAGTGCCAACACAAATATATATATACTAGAACCCATCGGTGACCTTCCGCCATGTCCACCACCTTCAAGATCATAAGAAATAAAAAATAAAAAATAAAAATAAAAAACTCAACCAAAACCACCTTCCTTTCCTTAACATTCCAAAACTCAGCACTGTAATGCAATTGCAAGAAAAACCAATTCATTTCACATCCAATTATTTTCTAACCTGGCTTTAAAAGTGTGAGTAAGCTTAGTATTCATGGAACCAGACACCAGTTCCCACCTAATAATAAAGATCCAGAGTTTATGTGTATGGGTCCTCAAAACACATACCCTTTAAATTAAGGGTGCTGCTAGATGTACCCAGCAAAATGCTAAGTAGACCCATCAAAATAAATTTCACTAAAAAGACAATTTTATCCTCATCTGAAATGACATTTGTAGTCATAATTATTAAGATAATAACAAAATAAACCTAAAATTTTAAAATTCTTTTAGTTAGTAATTTCTAAATGTACCCAGCAGTTTAAGTTTAACGTAAACACATTGTTAGTTCTAACAAAACCTTAAACGACGTTTCCCATTTCACTATATTGTTGTGCTTCAAGGGTTTAATATCTGGATATCGATGAATCGAGAGTGCAATTATGGTTTCAGATGCTTCTAATAAGGTATGTTCATTTTGAATATGATTAAAAATAAATTAACCCACATCTGTATGCATGTATTTTGTAGTTCGTCCGCCGTTCAGGCAACAACAACCGAACAACACCTCGTATTCGGTAACAAAGCAACGAATACGAGTAGAATTTTCGGACCTTCACAACCGAAATGGGTAATGATTTTCGGTAGTCGCCTACTGAAAATATCAGATATTTTCGGTCGACAACCCCCGAACCCAGCTAAGGAATTCGGCCGGCAACCACCGAATGTTCTTTTTACCCAGCTTATTGATTTAACATGTTTGAACAGAATAATCATGCATCTACTAAAGGTGGCAATGGTGGGAGTGAATGTGTGTTAGAAACAACAAGTCACTTCACAACTAAGGAGGTAAGTAGCTTGAAAACTAACAAATAATTAACTTTTACATCGGATTGTGTGGTAATATAAAAAATGATTATTTGTTTGCACAAGTATTTATGAGTCGAAATGAATTAATTAATTGGACTCGTGCAGAAGGAAGAAAGTGTGGAATAGTTGTTGTAATCAGGAGGTCTGATTTTCCAGGGAATTGTAGATTACGAAGAGGGCGAATAGGTTTTGGTTGTGAGAGAGGTGGTTGTTATCAAAAGAATAGCGTAGACTCAACATCTTTACAAAAGAAGAAGCATGATGCGAGTTTGAATCCTAAAAAGAAGAAGCGTCATAGGAGTGGCGGTACAAAAAGGTGTGGTTGCCCATTTCGTTTGAAGGGCAAAAATGTTGGTCATGGAGATGAGTGGACTCTTGAGGTGGTAAATGGGATGCATAACCATCAAGCTGCGAAGTATCATGAAGGACATTCCTATTTGGGACGGTTAACCAAGGAAGAAAATAATTTGTTGGTTAATATGTCAAAGAACTTGGTCAGTCCGAAAGAAATATTATACACTTTGAAGCAAAATGACCCACTTAATTCAAGCACTATGAAGACAATCTACAATGCTCGACAATTTCATAGGGTGATTGAAAAAGCTGGTAGATGACAATAAAGATGACAATAAAGATGCATAATACGTTTTGTCTAACCGCACACCCTCAGGTACAGATATGGAATCACCCTGAACTGGAATACCTAAAAATGTTAAAGACGTCATCCAACGTGATTGTCACCTCACCAAAGGGTAAGTGAAAAGTATTGGTCTCGAGCTGCCACCTCTCACAAAAGGCCGACATAACAACTCTATTACCAATTAAATATGAACAGCTAACTAATGGCCTCAACCCAGACCCATCAATGTAAGTCCAAAACTTATGGTTAGCAACATTTTCATCAAATACCCATTGTGTAAGCTTATATGAATGGTTCTGAAGTTTCAACGGATCACGTTCCTGAAAGAAAAAATAAACAAAAAAAAATTGTGATACATGAGGCCTCTTCTACATGTGTATTTTAGATGCTCAATCTAATTTATTCAGAAAACACAACAAATATAAACAGGTTTCATAGGTTTTCATAAGCCAATCTACCTAACAAATTAACATAAAGAGTCTGAGTCTAAGTCTTGGAT
>NC_020493.1:7360435-7364009 GCF_000184155.1 Fragaria vesca subsp. vesca | reverse complement strand
AATACCCATTGTGTAAGCTTATATGAATGGTTCTGAAGTTTCAACGGATCACGTTCCTGAAAGAAAAATAACAAAAAAATTGTGATACATGAGGCCTCTTCTACATGTGTATTTTAGATGCTCAATCTAATTTATTCAGAAAACACAACAAATATAAACAGGTTTCATAGGTTTTCATAAGCCAATCTACCTAACAAATTAACATAAAGAGTCTGAGTCTAAGTCTTGGATAAACTAGACGTCACATTCTGCATATGATAGTTGAAACTAGAACATATAAGCAATTAGGGAGAGAAGCATCATGGGATCTAAACATTTAAATTTCCAAGTTTCTCAAAGCATCATGAATACGAGACACACATTATTGCAAGAAAGAAACAATCAATATCTTATTAAACCATATAGCAGCTGCTACATGACTTTTAAAGCTCTTCAATACTGATGGATCATGAGGACCTCCCGAAAATGGACCACTTAGAGGCTCATCTGCATCTTTTTCAGAAACTTGTTCTTCTCCGGTGTCAATCTCATTCCCTGGAAGACCTTCATCTACATCTAACTGAGAAGGTTGTGTTGAACTAAATTTTCTTTTTCTCGATGAGGTTGTGGGACATTCATGGGGTTTAGGACCTCTGGCCATACTACAATGCCAAAAAAACAAGTAAACCAATTAGTTGTTGTATTTTTAGGTAAAGCAAAACCAGATAGTTTGTGTCTCGCTGAATGAAGGTGCAAAGCTTTCTATTGTTAGGACTTATTTCATAACAAGGAGGACTGAGGAATAAAGAATGTATATTGCTCCTTTTTCTCTTAAGTTAACAAACAAACAGATTATATACATATGGGATGGGGACGGAATGAGTGACAATACTTAGAGATTCAAGTCCTCCAACACATTCAAGCATATGAATCAAGGCATTCAATTAAACAATATAAGCATCTGCTACCTATCAAACTTATCAACCCTCTCACCATCAAATTGAATTAAGAGCAAGACAAAACAGTGCCCATGAACCAAATGAAAACATGAGTTAATCGGCTAATAAATGAACAAAAATTCAACCCCTAAACTAATAAATTACTAATATCAGATTCCCTTTCCAAGAGCCTCCCATAATCCTCGAAGTGGATTACTTGCAAATTGCAGACCAAGTGAAACAAAATGCTGGCTGTGAGAGATACCTCGTACATGAAAATTTAAGCGATCAAGAGAGATACCTCAAAGTCGGCGGATGCGATAGCGATCGATGATCACAATGGTCACAATGGTTGAGAGGGAGAAATTGTTGTGTTTGAGATTGGGCTCAACAAAATCAATGCGCTTATTCTTCTCCGTTCCTCACTCGGACTCCAATGCCAATAAGTACGTACATTATGGATGTGTGGAAAATTGGGATCAAAGCTCAAGTTGATGAGAAAGGGATTGTGAGGCAAGAAGTAGAGCATTGTGTAAGTGAAATATTGGAAAGACAGAGGGGAAATGAAATACAGAGAAATGCTATAGCATTGAAAGAATTAGCTAGAAAGGCTGTGGATGAAGACGGAATTCGAAGGTCTAACAACAACATTGAGGAGTTCATTGCATCTCTGGTTCATCGTTAGCTGATGTTGATCGAGGAGCTGTTTTAATGGTGTCCCTCCATCTCATTGTTAAAAGTCTTTCACAAAGAAAATGTGTTTCTGTAATAAACTAAAACTGTGCAATTCGATGTGTTTTCATTTTGCTAGCTAACGTATATAACTTATGGTGGTTTTGCAATAGATGGTACCTGTCTTTAGGGTTCAGCAGTTGGTATTAAGGCTTGAAACCTAACACCAACAATAGTGGCGGAATGGCGGAACTTCGAACAAAATTCTGGAGGAGCCAAAATTTCTGAAGGGGCTAATAGATACCAAATTTTTGAACTGAATACATAATTATATGCAATTAAACTATAATTGAAGGGGAAATTTGAAATTGCTGCCCGGGGCCACGACACTCCCGCCCCAATTGACGACCAAACATAATGGGTGATGGTACCAAACCAACAACGTATACACATTAGCTAGCGAAGCAAATTAAGAAACAAGAATGGTGAAGCAAAGAAAAGCTTCTAGAGAACAAAACTAAAGCTTCTGACAGTTGATGAGGTGGTCGTCGAGCCCGTCGATCTGCTATAACTCGATAGAGGTGGAATTACCACGTTTACGCACAGATTATGAATTATCAATGGCAACTAATTATGATAAAAAAAACTTCCATAGAGATCTGTTTGTGAAATTGTAAAAGAAAGCAAATTGGAATATACAAAATCCTTGTATATGTGTAAATGAATATGTGATTGATAAAGTAATGTGAGGTTCACGAGAAATTTTAAATACACACATCTAATCTCTTAATACACACCTCTATTATTTTATATTTCACATCAGATTTTATAGGTATTTTTAATTACAAAAACATCCATCAATTATTAGGGGAAAAAAACTTCATCTTTCCTAAAACCTAACTCTTCTCCAATATTACTACGCATCAAAAGAAAAGAATTAAAAACCTCTTCTCCAAAATTCATCACCTGAATTTTGACTACTGTCGTAATCACATATACTATTTACCGATTCATTTGGTTTTTTTTTATCACTTTAGTTTTTATCTTACAGAATAAAAACTAGTTTTTATCTTACAGAATAAAAACTAGTTTTTATGCTATTGTACTTTTACTAGTTTCTTAACTTGAAAAAATTATGTATGTTCAATATTTTTTTTTTTTCAAATTCTAGCCGATTGATGTCATATTGGAGATTTGAAGTTCGAATGTAATATTACTCTTTTGATTATAAATTGAAAAATATCAAGAAAAAATTTCTAACCCAATCAAAAAAATCTAACAAAAAATAAAAGAAAATATGTAAAGAGAGTTGTGAAATAGTAAATATATAATAATTATATTAAATAACATATTATTATTAGTTTTATATATTGAGGGTATTTTAGGTAGTTTGCGATGTGTATTTAGTATAATATTAAAATGAAAAACTAGATGGGTAATGTATTAAGTAAGGGGTGTGTATTAAGAGATTAGAGGTGTGTCTTTAAAATTACTCGAAATTCACATCCAAATCAATTAGGAATAGATGAAGTGGCCTAGACTGACACGACCCACCCCGAATTTCACCCTGAAACCCAGAGTAAGTCGTGCGGGGACCATCTCCAAGGAAAATTTACTGAAAAGATTAAGCAAATCTCCTTGCAGATGGACAACCCTAAGTCGAAAATTTCATATTACACTCTTAATTTAACGCTTCTAAATATCACATAATATACAAAAATTCTAAAGTATTCAGAGCTACTAAACACAAGCGGAAGCAAGAAAGCACAAGTAGGTTGTACAGGTAACCTACTGATGAAAACTGGCCGAAAAGCGGGTGACTATGCCTCGTCTCCTACTAGATCCAACCCGAACTCTGCAGACTGGGCAATTTAAAACGAAGGGCCCAGGGGAAAACATTTAATAACGTTAGAGTGAGTGGACAAAAATAAATTAATAATTAAAATATTTATGTTTCCCCAAATTAATTTCTAAGGAAAAATCGA
>NC_020493.1:7348221-7353959 GCF_000184155.1 Fragaria vesca subsp. vesca | reverse complement strand
TTTACCGTCGTCGTATTTTCTTCATACTAATAATCCTCCGCACATAATCGTCCCCGAAACCCCTCTAGGGACCAATTAAACTATTTACTCAATGACGGAGACGGTAAAATTCTTATTATAATCACGCTAGTAAATAAGGTAAAAATATAAGGGTCGGGATGTGACATAGACCTTGTAAAATCATAGGCAAAGTCCCTTTATTCTTATGAGGGATGTGTTTATTCTCAATACGTCACCGCACGTGTGACGAATTTTCAAGTCATACACGTAGACAACATTCATGGTACCTGGGTGACCGTCAAACATGCACACGTGTGTAACCTGCTCTGATACCATGTTAAACAACGACAAACGTGATCTATGGATATCATTGATTGATCTCTCTTATGGAACGGTGATTTCAAGCATGATTGCGGCACCGGCCGTCCTTAATTATCAATTTGCCGACTCTCAACAATACTAGTACGTGTCATAAGAATAGGATATAAACAATAGCGGTACATTTCGCTCTTTTACCACATTCGATACATGCAAAGGAACCATTAATTGAGATTTGAGACTATCAAGTTATCACCTAGTGGCTAGTGCATTATTAACGACTACCATTCTGTTTCTTTGATTGCATCATTGCATGCCTCCCAATACTTGACTTGAGTTTTCTTTCTTTGGCTATATGCATATATTTTCTCGATTTGTGCTGTAGCTCTTTGCGTTTATCTCAGTCCAATATGCATATACTTGACTAGCTAATTATTCCTTCCGGTTCTCGTAGTCAATTGCGCGCTAGTTCAGCAACTGGAACTGGTTGGTTTGAAACTTCGAAAGAAATGGCCGGGATGACCGAAATAATAATTGAAATAATAATTGAATCAGATAATCACTGAAATAATAATTGATCATGTAGGCACGTACCATTCTAACATAATTCAAATTAAGATCCCTCACAATTGCATGCATGATCGAGTACGTACTTCAATGCTATAAATAAGAGCTAGCTTCTGCATATTGAGGTAGCCACATCTCTTCTGTACAACAAAATGGCCAATACCCAAGAACTTATGCAACAGATACAGGCCTTTGATGAGTCCAAAGCTGGTGTCAAAGGTCTTATCGATGACGGAATCACCAAAGTCCCATCCATGTTCATCTGCAAGCCAGACCATCCCTCAGCCGAGGATATCTCCGGCAAACCAGGCCATAATGATCACCAACTCGATATTCCGGTCGTGGACCTTGGTGATGTTGCCGCTGGAAGGCCTTCTAAGGTAATCGAAGATATCCGGCACGCAGCGGAGAGCGTGGGGTTCTTTCATGTGGTTAACCATGGGGTACCCAAGAGAGTGTTGGAGGAGATGCTGGAGGGGATTCGTGGGTTTCATGAGCTGCCGAGGGAGGTGAAGGCTGAGTACTATACCAGGGATCCCATGAGGAAGGTCAAATACTTTAGCAGCTATAATTTGTACAAATCAAGGGCTTGGAGGGACAGCTTGTTTTGTGACATGATGGCTCCCGAGCCTCTTGATCCCCAAGAACTGCCTCCGGTTTGCAGGTATATATATATATATATATGCATGACTCCATGCCATATCTGATTATGCATCTGCATATGTGTCTGTAAATCAATTAGTTAACTTGTTCTTTATCTTGCAGGGATATAACTATGGAGTATACGAATGAAATGCACAAATTAGGTGTCACTTTGTTTGAATTGCTATCTGAGGCACTTGGACTCAAATCTGACCATCTTGAAGGTTTGGATTGCGCAAAAGAACATCTCATTGCTGCTCACTACTATCCTCCATGTCCTGAGCCTGAGCTCACAATTGGCACAGGCAAACACTCAGATGGCACTTTTATAACACTTCTACTTCAAGATCACATTGGTGGACTTCAGGTTTTGCATGAAAACCAGTGGATTGATGTTGTTCCTGTGCCTGGATCTGTAATAGTTAACATTGGAAATTTCATGCAGGCAAGTCCCGACCCTCTATAATCTATACATACGTTTTAATAAACACTCTTCAAGTACCATCAATATTAACTGAAGTTCCAGTAAACCCGGCCCTTTGCTTAATTTGTTCATTTCTCACTGATGACTAAACATTCAAAGTAAGCATGCAGCTGCAGTTTCGTTATGTTTGTGATAATTTGCGTGTTTTGGTGCAGATAATCTCAAATGATAAGTTTGTAAGCGTTGATCATAGAGTGTTGGCAAAGAAAGAAGGTCCAAGAGTATCTGTGGGATTCTTTTTCAAGCATGCTGATACTTCGTCAAGGCTATACGAGCCAAGCAAAGAGCTGATATCCAAAGAAAATCCCCCTATTTACCGAACAATGACTATGAAAGAATATTTTGTGGAATATCACAAAAACATCCTAAATGGAGTCTTTGCCCTAGAATCTTTGAAGGTGTGAAGTTTGTTGGCCGGTGAATGTGTGTTAAGTATGGTATAGTGTATGTATTCAATATATGGGTGCTTAAAATAAATGCGGTTTATGCATTATTTTATTTATATAAAAATTATGCCAATTCTCTACTTGAGAGGAGTTTTGGCCATATGCTGTTTTCCATGTTGTTGTTCTTTATTTATCTTTTCTGAATAAAAATTTCACCATTAATATAAAGTTTATCTTTTTTCGATGATGATATAAAGTTTATCTTTAGTAGTAGCAGCTGGAGTTTGAATAGTGGAATTATATATATATATATATGCTTTCTTGGTTAAGGAGTTCTTTATTTATTCTTATGATGCGGATTTCTACTTTAGACTCATTTTTCAATCAAATTTTCACATCTTCATCATTTAGTCTTTAGATATTAATAACGTATGGATCATCTCTTAAAATTTTCAGCCAATTTAATAATTGTTAAGACACTCAAATTCGATTAAACCAATAGACGAACTGAATTTTGTCGAACTTGAACCGTTCATGTTTATAACTGAAAAACACAATTTATCAAATTGGCTGAAAATTTGCATAAATAATCTAATAATTTAAAAATATTGTAACAAGTCAGTGGTGACATGACGACTTCGTGAGACTCTTCTTCGGGAAACATTTAAGACAGAAGAGCTAATTATCATAATTTTTGAAGTTCTGGAATTGTTAATTAACAGTTTTGTTAAATAAAAAGAAAAAAGATTGATACGAGTCGTTAAGATCAAGTATATAAATGAATAGGAACAGATAAGATCATGGGAGAAAATCCCAGAAACCCTTCAAGCTGTTTCTCTCCCTCTCAAATCGTTTTCGTGCTTGACGACCCGTCGCCTAAACTGGACTGGGAATTTTTGGTTCCGGCCATGACCCGACAGCGGATTACCTGTGTTCGCTTCGTCTCCTCAGCGTACGTCCTCATGTTCTTGATTTGTTCCATCTCCAAAACGATGGAAGCGAATCGGAGCTGTAATCTGTAAAGTTCATAGTTCATCTTCTCTTTCATTCCGACAACCATGGTTATATATCGTCCGGGTGGTTGAGGTAGGAGAATTAATCATCTTTTCTACATGGTTTCTAATTTGATAAAGTTTTACATTCTGGTAAAGACGGAAATAGTATCAAAAGAATACAAATTTGAATCTCATTAACGTGTGATTCTGTGATGCAAAGTCATTCCAAGTGCGAATTATTATCAAATGCATAACCTCTTCATGAAAACTGAAAAGTATGCAAACAACACGTAAATGAACCATGAAAAATTGAGACTCTCATGTTGACCTAGTGGCTAGTGCATCGACTACCATTCTGTTCCTTAGTATGAGTTTTCTTTCTTTTCGTATGCATATATTTTTCCCCATCAGTTATAGTCTTTTGATAAATTTTAGTAGGTATTCTTAGTCAATTAATTGCATGAACTTTTTTCTTCAAGTTCTCTTAATTAGTCAATTAACATGAGTTTGAGGATCTAGAACTTCGATCATGAGTTTGAAACTCGGAAAGAAATGGGATGACCGAAACAAACCTTCTGTAGACAAAAATTCTAGCTAGTACCAATTTATCAACCAAATAATGAAATAATAATCGATCATGTAGACACGTACCATCCTAACATTCAAATTAAGACCCCGTAGTTGCATGCATGAGTACGTACTTCAATGCTATAAATAAGAGCTTCTGCATTTTGCGGTAGCCACAATTCTTACATTTCTTATGTGCGCGCAACAAAATGGCCAACACTCAAGAACGTATGCAACAGCTAAAGGCCTTTGATGAATCCAAAGCTGGTGTCAAAGGTCTTGTCGATGATGGAATCACCAAAGTCCCATCCATTTTCATCTGCAAGCCAGACCATCCCTCAGCCGAGAACATCCCAAGTTCCGGCAAACCAGGCCATGATGATCACCAATTCAATATTCCGGTCGTGAACCTTGGTGATGTTGCCGCTGGAAAGCCTGCTAAGGTAATCCAAGATATCCGGCGGGCGGCGGAGAGCATGGGGTTCTTTCATGTGGTTAACCATGGAATACCCAAGAGAGCGTTGGAGGAGATGCTGGAGGCAATTCGTGGGTTTCATGAGCTGCCGAGGGAGGTGAAGGGTGAGTACTATAGTAGGGATCCCATGAGGAAGGTCAAATTCTTTAGCAGCTGTAATTTGTACCAGTCAAGGTTTGCTGCTTGGAGGGATAGCTTGTTTTGTGACATGATGGCTCCCGAGCCTCTCGATCCCCAAGAATTACCTTTGGTTTGCAGGTACATATGATCCATACATGATCATGCATCTGCATATATAGTAGCATATGTATATATAACTAACATGTAATTTTTCATTAACTTCTTCTTCATCTTGCAGGGATATAACTATGGAGTATACGAATGAAATGCACAAATTAGGTGTCATTTGTTTGAATTGCTATCTGAGGCACTTGGACTCAAATCTGACCATCTTGAAGGTTTGGATTGCGCAAAAGAATATCTCATTGCTGCTCACTACTATCCTCCATGTCCTGAGCCTGAGCTCACAATTGGAACAGCCAAACACTCAGACGGCACTTTCATAACACTTCTTCTTCAAGATCACATCGGCGGACTTCAGGTTTTGTATGAAAACCGGTGGATTGATGTTCTTCCTGTTCCTGGATCTCTTATAGTCAACATTGGAAATCTCATGCAGGCAAGCCCCGACCCTCTATAATCTATACACACACACATATTCCAACAAATATACTCTTTAATTACCATTCATTAATATTAATTTGATATCGATCCAGTAAATCCTCTACTGATTAAACACTCATTTTCGAAAGCATGTACGTAGATTTTCAAATTAAGCATGCAGCTGTTTCGTTTTGTTTGTGATAATATGCGTGTTTTGGTGCAGATAATCTCAAATGATAAGTTTGTAAGCGTTGATCATAAAGTGGTGGCAAAGAAGTCCAAGAGGATCTGTGGGATGTTTTTTCAAACATACTGATAATTCATCGAGGCTGTACGAGCCAAGCAAAGAGTTGATATCCAAAGAAAATCCCCCGATTTACCGATCAATCACAATGAAAGAATATCTTGTAGTGGAATATCATAAAAACTCCCTAAATGAGGTCTCTGCCCTAGAATCTTTGAAGCTGTGAAATTTTGGTGTATGCGTGTTAATAGTATGGTATAGAGTATATGTATCCAATTTTATGGGTACTGAAAATAAAATTTTATCATTAAAAGAAAGTTATTACCTTTACTCCTTTTGTAGTGGATGGAGTTTTGATTTGTAGAACGATCGTGGAATTAGATGTAAGCTCAAACAC